>NW_028166419.1:0-35650 GCF_964263955.1 Coregonus lavaretus | reverse complement strand
GGAATTACCTGGAAAGCTTTCTACTACCAAGGATTACTATTCTCAAACTATACAGCAAATGCTCTGGCAAACAAACAGAAACCTGAAAACACCATCCAACCTGGAACTGAGTGAGTAATGTTTAGTATGAAGCTATTTTTCACTTTCAAAAACCAAGAAGAAAAATTCATTACAATGATATATTTTATATTATAAGGACTGAATTCTAAGGCTACCAAGCTTAAGCTTGCTACAAAGAGATACAATTTCAATTAGCACTGACGTGTGAAGTGAGAGGTGTCAAAGCCCTTGAGCCCAACAATGGCAGGAGAGTCGTACAGTCTACCCCAACTAAATGGAGAGGCCTTAGAAGCACCCCCCCACTGTTCAGAGGTCATTAAAATACAGTACCCTCTGAATGTAAAAAACGACAAGACACGAAAAGAGTACAAATTGAAACTTCTTTTGGGGAAGCACGAGACACTTTTTGCTGATTTGTATAAAAATGGGAACATAAGCAACCTTATCTTCCACACAGACCATCCCCTGGCATGGCACAGTGCTATACTAGCACATTACCCCTCTGTTAAGAGGGGGGGTGTTAGCGACGGGTGGAAACTCAGGATACTGGACAACGAGGACTCTGAGTCGTCTAATATTAATCTCTATAAATCTGGAACCGTTTTGGTTCAAGGCAACACCAAACAGTTCCAGCTGGACTTTCACCTAATCAAAGAAATAGCTCAGCAGGAGAAGCTCTCCCTTGAGAAAGATACCCCGAGCGGGTCAGACCAGACCTCTTCATTAAATAACCCCACAGAGCAACCCCAAGCAGAAAGTCAACTTCCCAGCACAGAGTACTACTCCCTCATTGAAATGAAGGATAAATTCACCCAGCTGGAGGTAAGGCAGGTGGAGCTGGAACAGCAGGTGAACACACTCCAGTCAGCACAGACCCAGACAACAGTCCAGCACAACAACACCCCCTTAACTAGACCTGGAGAGCTGCAGGTAGAGAGAGACATGTCTGCACTCTGGACTGTGGTGAGACAACATCAACAGGAGAAAGAGCAGGAGCAGGAGAAGAACAGAGCACTAGAGGAGAGGATCAGAGTGCTGGAGGAGAAGGTGAGAACGATGACGGGTGACAGAGAACAACCCATTAGAGAGCTGGCCACCCCCGCAGAGAAGCCAGCAGAACAGCCCACCTCAGATCCTGGCCAAAGTCTCGACACCGCAGCAGAACAGTACACCCTAGACCCTGACCATAGCCTCGACATCACACCCAGACAAACAAATGAAGAACCCCAAGCCCTGGGGACCCCAACCCCTCTGAGCAACCCCCCAGTCAGACACCCTGATAGCCCTCATGACGACCCCCCCACACCCACTGAGGACATACACAAGCCACAGATTGTACTCCTTATGGACTCAAATGGGAAATACATACAAGAAAATAAACTTTTTCCAAAACACACAGTGTCTAAACTCTGGTGTCCAAACACCCAGCGCGCTCTAGCCCTTCTGTCTGAGGACCGACTAGGATCACCCAGCCACATAATAATACACACAGGCACAAATGACCTGAGAACACAGCAGGAAAGGGTGGCCACATCACTCAAGGGAGTGATAGAAAAAGCTTCTTCTACTTTCCCCAACGCACAAGCGGTTATCTCAACTCTGTTACCACGAAAAGACTTCCACCCTGCTACCATACAGCGGGTAAACGCAAGTATTTCCCGTGACTGTGCATCAAAACCAAATGTCTTCCTGGCCCACCACTCCACCCTGGACGTGAACAGCCTTTACGACCAGGTCCACCTATACAAGGCAGCAGTGCCCACCTTCGCCCGGACCCTAAAGGATATCGCCCTCAACCGCAGACCCAACACCTCACACAGGAGCAACAGATCAACAGACACCCCGCCCAGACCAGCGAGACACTCTCCCAGACCTGCGGGACCCCCCCCAGGACCTACACATAGAGGACCCCCGCAGAGAGGACCTACATCCAGACCACAGCACCATCAACCACATCTACAACCCCACCAATTAACTCCCCCCCAAGTCAACCATGCCCACACCCCATTTAGGCCCCCTCAGATCAGACCTATGCCCCTCCTACCCACCCCAAGCCCCCCACTCCCACAAAGAGGGCCTCAACATGAAAGTCACACATACGCCCAGGCCGTGAGCAGGCAAACAGGCCCAACACCCACTCTTACACTAGCCCAAGCCAATGGCATGTACCAGATGCTCAGCAGGCTCTGCTCACAATTACTGGCCTGAGGCCAAACCACACAACCAACAACATTAGACACTTTATGGAACACAAAGCCTTCACTATTTCATCCTGGAATATCCAAGGCCTGAGGTCATCTGCCTTTGGCCTAAAGAGCAGGAATCTGGACTTCACCAAAGAAATCGGAAATACAGACATTGTCATCCTACAAGAAACATGGTATAGAGGAGACGGACCCACTGGTTGCCCTCTAGGTTACAGAGAGCTGGTAGTCCCATCCACCAAACTACCAGGTGTGAAACAGGGAAGGGACTCAGGGGGTATGCTAATTTGGTATAGAGCAGACCTAACTCACTCTATTAAATTAATCAAAACAGGAACATTTTACATTTGGTTAGAAATTCAAAAGGAAATTATCTCAACTGAGAAAAATGTCCTCCTGTGTGCTACCTATATCCCCCCACTAGAATCCCTGTACTTTAATGAAGACAGTTTATCCATCCTGGAGGGGGAAATCAATCATTTCCAGACCCAGGGACATGTACTAGTCTGTGGCGACCTAAATGCCAGAACTGGACAAGAACCTGACACCCTCAGCACACAGGGGGACAAACACCTACCTGGAGGTGACAGCATTCCCTCCCCCATATGCCCCCCTAGGCACAACTACGACAACATAACCAACAAAAATGGGTCACGACTCCTGCAGCTCTGTCGCACACTGGGTATGTACATAGTCAATGGTAGGCTTCGAGGGGACTCCTATGGTAGGTACACCTATAGCTCATCTCTTGGCAGTAGTACTGTAGACTACTTTATCACTGACCTCAACCCAGAGTCTCTCAGAGCGTTCACAGTCAGCCCACTGACACCCCTATCAGACCACAGCAAAATCACAGTCTACTTGAACAGAGCAATACTCAATCATGAGGCATCAAAGCCAAAAGAACTGAATAATATTAAGAAATGCTATAGATGGAAGGAAAGTAGTGTTGAAACCTACCAAAAAACAATTAGGAAACAACAAATTCAATCCATTCTAGACAACTTCCTGGACAAAACGTTCCACTGTAATAGTGAAGGTGTAAACTTGGCAGTAGAAAACCTAAACAGTATATTTGACCTCTCAGCTTCCCTATCAAATCTAAAAATCTCTAACAGAAAACCAAAGAAAAGTAATAACAGTGATAAATGGTTTGATGAAGAATGCAAAAACCTAAGAAAGAAATTGAGAAACCTATCCAACCAAAAACATAGAGACCCAGAAAACCTGAGCCTACGCCTTCACTATGGTGAATCACTAAAACAATACAGAAATACACTACGGAAAAAGAAGGAACAGCATGTCAGAAATCAGCTTAATGTAATTGAAGAATCCATAGACTCTAACCACTTCTGGGAAAATTGGAAAACACTAAACAAACAACAACACAAAGAGCTATCTATCCAAAACGGAGATGTATGGGTAAACCACTTCTCCAATCTTTTTGGCCCTATAACAGAGAACAAACAGCAAAAAATATATACATGATCAAATGCAAATCTTAGAATCAACTATTAAAGACTACCAGAACCCACTGGATTCTCCAATTACATTGAATGAACTACAGGACAAAATACAAACCATCCAACCCAAAAAGTCCTGTGGTGTTGATGGTATCCTCAATGAAATGATAAAATACACAGACCACAAATTTCAATTAGCTATACTTAAACTCTTTAACATCATCCTTAGCTCTGGCATCTTCCCCAATATCTGGAACCAAGGACTGATCACCCCAATCCACAAAAGTGGAGACAAATTTGACCCCAATAACTACCGTGGGATATGCGTCAACAGCAACCTTGGGAAAATCCTCTGCATTATCATTAACAGCAGACTAGTTCATTTCCTCAGTGAAAACAATGTACTGAGCAAATGTCAAATTGGCTTTTTACCAAATTACCGTACGACAGACCACGTATTCACCCTGCACACCCTAATTGACAAACAAACAAACCAAAACAAAGGCAAAGTCTTCTCATGCTTTGTTGATTTCAAAAAAGCTTTTGACTCAATTTGGCATGAGGGTCTGCTATACAAATTGATGGAAAGTGGGGTTGGGGGAAAAACATACGACATTATAAAATCCATGTACACAAACAACAAGTGTGCGGTTAAAATTGGCAAAAAACACACACATTTCTTTCCACAGGGCCGTGGGGTGAGACAGGGATGCAGTTTAAGCCCCACCCTCTTCAACATATATATCAACGAATTGGCGAGGGCACTAGAACAGTCTGCAGCACCCGGCCTCACCCTACTAGAATCTGAAGTCAAATGTCTTCTGTTTGCTGACGATCTGGTGCTTCTGTCACCAACCAAGGAGGGCCTACAGCAGCACCTAGATCTTCTGCACAGATTCTGTCAGACCTGGGCCCTGACAGTAAATCTCAGTAAGACAAAAATAATGGTGTTCCAAAAAAGGTCCAGTTGCCAGGACCACAAATACAAATTCCATCTAGACACCGTTGCCCTAGAGCACACAAAAAACTATACATACCTCGGCCTAAACATCAGCGCCACAGGTAACTTCCACAAAGCTGTGAACGATCTGAGAGACAAGGCAAGAAGGGCCTTCTATGCCATCAAAAGGAACATAAAATTTGCCATACCAATTAGGATCTGGCTAAAAATACTTGAATCAGTTATAGAACCCATTGCCCTTTATGGTTCTGAGGTCTGGGGTCCGCTCACCAACCAAGAATTCACAAAATGGGACAAACACCAAATTGAGACTCTGCATGCAGAATTCTGCAAAAACATCCTCCGTGTACAACGTAAAACACCAAATAATGCATGCAGAGCAGAATTAGGCCAATACCCGCTAATTATCAAAATCCAGAAAAGAGCCGTTAAATTCTATAACCACTTAAAAGGAAGCGATTCCCAAACCTTCCATAACAAAGCCATCACCTACAGAGAGATGAACTTGGAGAAGAGTCCCCCTAAGTAAGCTTGTCCTGGGGCTCTGTTCACAAACACAAACAGACCCCACACAGCCCCAGGACAACAACAACAACAACACAATTAGACCCAACCAAATCATGAGAAAACAAAAAGAGAATTACTTGACACATTGGAAAGAACAAACAAAAAAACAGAGCAAACTAGAATGCTATTTGGCCCTAAACAGAGAGTACACAGTGGCAGAATACCTGACCACTGTGACTGACCCAAACTTAAGGAAAGCTTTGACTATGTACAGACTCAGTGAGCATAGCCTTGCTATTGAGAAAGGCCGCCGTAGGCAGACCTGGCTCTCAAGAGAAGACAGGCTATGTGCACACTGCCCACAAAATGAGGTGGAAACTGAGCTGCACTTCCTAACCTCCTGCCAAATGTATGACCATATTAGAGACACATATTTCCCTCAGATTACAGCGATCCACAAAGAATTCGAAAACAAATCCAATTCTGATAAACTCCCTTATCTACTGGGTGAAAAACCACAGTGTGCCATCACAGCTGCAAGATTTGTGACCTGTTGCCACAAGAAAAGGGCAACCAGTGAAGAACAAACACCATTGTAAATACAACCCATATTTATGTTTATTTATTTTCCCATTTGTACTTTAACTATTTGCACATTGTTACAACACTGTATATATACATAATATGACATTTGAAATGTCTTTATTCTTTTGAAACTTCTGAGTGTAATGTTTACTGTTAATATTTATTGTTTATTTCACTTTTGTTTACTATCTACTTCACTTGCTTTGGCAATGTTAACACATGTTTCCCATGCCAATAAAGCCCTTAATTGAATTGAAATTGAGAGAGAGAGAGAGAGAGAGAGAGAGAGAGAGAGAGAGAGAGAGAGAGAGAGAGAGAGAGAGAGAGAGAGAGAGAGAGAGAGAGAGAGAGAGAGAGAGAGAGAGAGAGAGAGAGAGAACATTATCAGATCCTCAGTCATTGTGGATATGGCACCCTGGGTATAGAACCCTTCAGTCAGCAAGAAGAACTAGTAGTCTGGGATATTAGGGATGACACCTGGTGGCACAGGGCACAAACAATCATCTAGGGGTGACTGAGGAGGCTGAGGAGAGGCGTGACAGAAAGCTGCAGTCTGCAGTGGTAGCAGCCATAGTGCTGTAACTTAGTTTTGGTGGCTAAAGTAAGAGTAGCAGTAGAAATAAAGTACTTCGAGAGAGAGAGAGAGAGAGAGAGAGAGAGAGAGAGAGAGAGAGAGAGAGAGATGAGAGAGAGAGAGAGAGAGAGAGAGAGAGAGAGAGAGGAGAGAGAGAGAGAGAGAGAGAGAGAGAGAGAGAGAGAGAGAGAGAGAGAGAGAGAGAGAGAGAGAGAGAGAAGCCTGGTAGTGGTGGATGGTACAGCAGGGGGTGGACACTGACTGGACAATGTGTGCCTGCATTGAATAAGACCCCAATCACCTCCTGAAAGTGGATCGATCTTCAGTGAGACCACCCTGCCTGGACGTGCTTCCCTGAACACCTGATAATTTGTCTGGGTCGAAGACACCCTTAACCCCCCTCCCTTCTATGTTTTCCACCACGCTCAGAGTACAAACCTTTCCTCCCTCAGTCAACACCCACTCAAAAAGTCAATGCATCGCTGTGTGTTTTCATTGATTGTACAAGAGGTGTCACTCCTGTTATGATGAGAGGATTAGGACATGGTAAAGATATATCCAAGGGCTTTGTGTAAGATCCAATCCATAGACAGGTGGCATTCATTTCCTTGCCTTGATCACATGGATGGAAGCCAGAGCTAGATGTCCAGTACATCCTGTAGAATATGAGTGTCCTGGACTGTGAGTGGGACTGAGGGATGATAGCCAAGAGTGTTGTGTGGAAAACTAATTTCCTCCTGCTTTTGAATAAAGATCGATCCTCCCACCACATTGTGTTAGATCGTTTACAGTCAAAAAGCTTTAACTAAGCAAGGCAGTTCCTGTTCTCCCTGTTACCCTGCCAATCCGAGTCAAGGACAAAAAAAGTTGGAACACAGGAAATGTAATTAATTAAATGTGAACGGTCACTGAGACCTTTCCTCGATGCACGGTTTGCCAATGACACAGGGTATATGGCGAGTCCATTCTTTAGACCACACGTGTCAAACTCATTCTGATGAATTAAGATCACTAATTAATAAGGAACTCCCCACACCTGGTTGTCTAGGTCTTAATTGAAAGGAAAAAACAAAATCCTGCAGACACTAGGCCCTCCATGGAATGAGTTTTATACCCCTGCTTTAGATGTGAATATAGAGCCTTGTCATGCATACAGTGTATTTTCTCCAGGCGTCTGTCACCTGTCCCTCTATCCCTGTGCAACTGTCCTCTTTTATATGACACTCATCTCACACCAATTAAGCTTATAGACATATTAAAATATCCCTATTAGTGTAATACTATTACTGTAAAACCCAAAGGAATGAACTCATTATGGACTACTGTCCTCTGTACTTGTCTGTGATTGGAGGAGCCAGAGACAAAGACCCTTGATGAACCCCAGGTCTTGTTAGACAGGTATAAAGGCAACTTAAGGTACATTGTTACTATTTTTCTGATATATCTGACTTGTAATGATGTTCAAAGTGATAATCAATTAACCTCAACTTCTGACAGACTGTGTCACATCTGCTCCTGCAACGCCCTCTACTGCTCATCCTGTGTCTCCTTGACCTGCCACACTCCCCCAGTACTCTCTCCCTCTCCCTCTCTCTCTGTGTGTGTGATTGTGTGGGCGGAGATAGGTGTGATGGAGTCAGAGCAGATCCCCACCAGCTGCAACCTGTTCCATAATCAAGACTCTATAAATACTCAGTCCTGCCACTTCCACACTGCCAGATCGTAATCTCTGCTCAGTCAGTCTACGGTTCTATCCGTTTGTTACTATTCAGATCCTGTTATCCTGTTGTGCCTGTTTTCCTTGCCTGACGCTGGTTTCCTCTCCACTACAGTTCTGCCCGCTCTGACTCTGGTCCCTGTCTCCAGTCCCACGTCTCGTCATCCTACTGCTCTGTCCTGGATTCCCCACTCTACTACTCCCTTGGATTCCCCTCCGGACCTGCTCACCCTGTCTCAACCCCCCTCGCTCCAGCCGCAGCCTCCTCACCTGGTTTCCAGCAGTTTCCCCTGACCTGCACTCCATTTTCCCCCTGTGTCTCAATAAATACCTTGGTTACTTCATCCCAGTGTCCTCGTCTGAGTCTGCTCTTGGGTTCCCCTGCTCCACTCTGCGTAACATACTGTATGTTTGTATTTACTGTTCAATCACGTAAAGCAGCGAGTGATAGTTGTGTTTGTTTTGATTGGTCTTGCATTTATTGTATTGTGTTGATGTTATTTTGCTTTATGTTGTATTGAATTGTGTGTTCATGTTCACAAGGCTCCCTTGAGAATGAGACCCTGGTTTCAATGGTGACCCCCCCCCCCCCCATCTAAATAAAAGTAAAATAAAATAATGTTTAAAAATAATAATAATAATAATGGATACTGGTTTCTTCTCCTGCATCGCTCTCTAGTGGTATCTCCTAGACATACAATATGAGACATTCAAGATGAGGCATTCAAGATGAGACACTCAAGATGATATTTTCAAGATGAGGCACTCAAGATGAGTCATTCAAGATGAGGTACTCAAGATGAGTCATTCAAGATGAGGCACTCAAGATGAAAAATTCAAGAAGACATACAAGATGGCATGTGTCTTTTGCAATTGACAGTAACATTTTAATGGGCTACACAGAAAACCCCGGCCCCTTTTGATATCAAAATGATGCAAGACAACCCTACGTTCACAAGAAGAAAAAAAACTTTATTCATTTTCATAATTACAAACAATTTCAAAAGTAACCTAAATAATTAAATTACTTCAAACTAATATAGATTTGCTCATTGCAAATAATCCAACTGAAAATATATACCAAGCTCTGTTACATTTTCCAAACAAGCAAAATATACAGGAGCAAAAACTGAAAAAAATAACTCACATTTTTGCTACTGCCGCAGCCCAGAAAGAAACAAAATCAAGAAGCAACAATGATTTGTAAATACGTGACAAATGTTCCTTGTATTATATGCACAAGAAAAAAGAAAACATAATAATTGCACATCATTCCCTTATTATTGCATCAGTTGCATTTTAGTCTGTTTCAGTAGGTGTGTATACTCAGTCATATACGCCAGTGTAAATACAGTTTCAATACACTGTAACAACAGATGGATATTGAAGTTATTGAAATCACATTGGCATCACTATTTCAACAATTCAATATTCCTGCCTAGTCTGAATGCAATCCATGATGAGAAGCAGAACAGTTCTAAAAAGCGAGCTTGCCAAAGAAAATATACATTTTAACTTGTTTAAATGACAAACATTCCATTGAATTACAAGCTATGACAAATGTGTAAATTAAACGAATAACACAAACCCATAATATCAAGGCTAGCACTACTACTTAAGTTTAACATCAAAATGTAAGTATTATTGCAGAATAATAATCAACTATGCATCGTTCAGTACATCAGTACAGCATTTGGTCCATTGACATATCACGTTTATATGATGAAAGCGATTGAAATTAGACCCAAAGTCAGGCTCAGCATATTGAAACCAAAACAGGGAGTTAGATGAAACTAGCCAATCTTACAGAATGAAAATCCACACCAAGATGGTTTTTACTGTACTTGAAACCAGTTGGACAGTGAATGAATGACCTGTGTTGAGAGGATAACATTCAACGGCTGTTCATAGGCATCAATGCTGAATATGACCTCAGCCCAAGCTTGCAAACATGACATGTCACAACCGCCTATACTTTGAATAAGCTTGAGAATTGTTATGAAGGGAATCTTACATGTTTAATCCAAGCAAATATAGCCCAAACCTACCCTGAAATCCAATACAGTACACACAAAAAATTCTAGCTTAAATATCCTGATCAACGAAAAAAGTCATTATAATGCACCAAGAAACCATAAATAGAATTGCAATTTTTTGTTTTTTAAATCATCACTTAAAATGAGCAACATGACTTTGTCATTTAATCTGTTGACATCGTCGTAAAAGCATAATGACATTCAAAACCTAAAGCATTAAATAATAAACAATACTATAATAAAAATAACATGATGGATGAACAATCGCGAAAGTGGCGGCATGGGAGTAGACACGTCCGCCCAGGCCCCACGGGTTCCCCCATGAACCCCAGAACATTCCATGGCCCATAAACATTTGGCTCCATCCAAAAACCTGTGGCCACGTCCCAATAATATCAAACAGCTTCCTCCCCTGGTCTCCTTTCCTTCAAGAGTAGTACATTGAAGCCTTTTTTACCTATCGTGGACATGGGAGTGAAGGAGACGATGAAAGGAAGCCAGCTAAGAGAATTTGGACACAGCAATAGTCTTAAGTCCAACTGATTCCTCACATACTAGAGGCAGTCCACAGTATAATGAAGAATTTAATTGTCTATTGCATGAGCGTAGCATAGCTGACTATGTGGTCACCCACAGTAGTCTTGGTTAAGAAATCGAGTTAACAATCATTTTAGTTTTCAGTCAGTTAGGATACAGTTTTTAGCCACTGATGATTCTTTTCTTGAGTAATTTCCTTTCATGCTTCTAAAGTACTATTAATAGGGTTCCTGGAGGTTGTGAGGGAGAGTTATTCATTTGGGGTAGTTGTAGGACTAGACGTGAATGGCAAAAAAAGGTCATGAAAATACTTGCGGAAAAGGTTTGGAGCGGTGGAGGCTGGTGGGAGGAGCTGTAGGAGGACGGGCTCATTGTAATGGCTGGAATGGAATTAATGGAACAGTAGCAAACACATCAAAGATATGGAAACCACACCTTTGACTCCGTTCCATTAATTCCATTCCAGCCATTACAATGAGCCGTCCTCTTATAGCTCCTCCCACCAGCCCTAACATAGCAACACCATATGTAGGAACACATACACCGAACTGGAATACTCAAATACATACAATACATTACTGAACACATGCAGTATAAGTCATAATGTAAAATACAGGAAATGAACATAGAAAGGAGGGCTCTAGGAGTGATACCATTGGCTCAAAGGGGTCATGTGATGCAGCAAAGAGTTATGGGTAGAGATCAGATTAGTACGTAGATCATTTTAAGGATCCGAATAATGGTAAAAATAGAATGATTTAATTTAGATAAAAATACCTCTTTTCAAAAGAGCATCATGAAGTAATCATTGGGCTACATCCCACCATACTGTGCCGATAGCATCACCCAGCACCTAGAAAATGAAACAGTAGCAATTTTTTCCAATGTTTTCACACTTTTACATTTTTTTTTGTAAAAAAATGTCAAACTGATATTGAAATCCTATTTTTGTAACACTAACAGAGATAGAGATAGAGAGAGATAATGCAGAATAACACAATTTGATCCTAATGAACATTCAACATGCTTCAACACTTGTCTAAAGGTCTAAAATCAATGAAAACAAAGACATTTCTTATTTTTCAGTTTCTCTGAAAGCAACAACTCCCTTATTAGAGAGCGATCATGGTAGTAAGCTGGAGGGTCGAGGGAGTTCTTATCAGAGCCAGATCCATTAGTCTAGAGGGCATCATCATCAGGAGTTCGGTAGGAACATCATGTCTTCAGTGGTCAGGAGATGGAGGGAGCGGAGCAGAGTGAGTGGAGGCCGGCCAGGCTGGGTCCTCAGGATGTCGTCATGGAGGATGGGTCATTCCACATGGCCGCCACGTCTCTGAACCTGCCACAGGGCATGATGGGAAAGAGAGTACATATTTGTTTCTGTCAAATACTTCACCTGAAGATAATGTAATAACAACAAACAGATTATCCCCCAGGACAACAGGTGAACTATTGACCCCTTTGTCAATCGTTATGTGTGTGTGTGTGTGTGTCAGGACTCTGACCTTGCGTTGATGAGGTACTGTGCCAGACTGATGTTGGCGGGGGTTCCTGTGATGGTGATCTGGCGCTCCGATGACCCTTCCATGGCGTTAGCAATTTTGATCTGCGCCCCAGACATCTGACGGATCTCGTTGATTTTGGTTCCCTGGCGCCCGATTATGCAGCCTATTAGCTGGGAAGAAGAGGCGGAAGGACTTAAAACAGGGGAATAGCAAAGTCTGAACGGAATGCATACAAAGTCATACGCACCATGACACACTGACCCCTTTCTTCTATTTGTCTCTTTTTACAAATATATCCATGGTGGTACATTTTTGTTCAACTATTTAGTGACTATTAGTCAAATCCCCTTACCCATTCCCTTACATGGCAATAGATGACAAATGTAAAATGAAAAGCTCCATGGTCCCCATACTCACATCATTGGGAATGGTGAGTTCATGAGTACTGGCCTGGTTACTGGCATCCAGACCTGCTATAAGGGTGAGAGAGAGAGAGAGAGAGGGGGGACACGGCATAAAATAGAGTTTTGCACGGGAGGGTGACGTCCGCTGTGAGTGACAGTTAGCTTTGGTGACCTATAGCCGGAACCCTGATTGGAGTTGCTTCTGCAGAGGTCTTGAGAGAGCAGGCTGTGGCTTCTCCTTCTCTCTTGAAAAGGGGGTTCATTCTCAAACCAGAGGAGATTTACCCACTGACCCAGATAAAACTAACTTGGAAGGACCAAAATCTTCAAGGCGCTACAAAAGCAAATTAAGAAAATATATATATACATATATTTTATAAACTACAAATAAAACATAAACGTCAACAAGAGCAACCACCAGGTGGCCATGTCACTGGAAGCGCACAAAGAACGACAGGAAGAGAAAGAACAAAGAAGACAGATAGAGGAAGAGAGAGAGAAAGAGGAGGAAGTGTGTGTGTGTGTCTCTACAGGTAAAAAAGAGAAGGAGATTTGGTAGAGGGTGGTTCTCGTGTAGGTGGGTACGTACCGGGGAAGGCAGGGGTGGTCTGTCCAAGGGGATTAAAGGGGGTTTGCTGCATAGCCAACTGGTGGAGCTTGGTCAACTGCTGAGGGGGGTAGGAGGGACAGCAGAGCTATGAGGGCATCGTTAAAACACACACACACACACAGGTCAGGTCTGTCACCAAGAAACACTACAAGAAGAAAGACAGGATTCAGGAGAAGCAGTGACACAGATAGGAGGAGGAGAGAGAGAGAGAGAGAGAGAGAGAGAGAGAGAGGAAGAGAAAAGGAAACTCATAGAGGACTTGGCCCGAGTCGGTGAAGAAAGAATGTCTCTGTGTGTTTGGATGGTGCCATGTGAAATTTTGTTCATGGATGTCTGTGTCTGAAACACTTGGACCCAATGTGGCGTTATAAAACATACCATATCCATTTGACTACGTTGAGGTATTCCTTGAAATTGACCTCCTCCTCCCTGAAGAAATATTGCATTAGTACGACTTAATTTTCACGTTCCTCACTTGAGCAACCGGTATCCTTATTATTCTGAGTGACGGATAAGGAAATAACTGTTTTATTTCTGTATCCCTCTGCTAGTTGTTCTACAGGCCAAGTTCTATGAAGTTTGGCTCCAAATGGAGGACAGAGGTTGTGAGTAATTTCAGATTTGAAAGAGACAGAAATTACTTTTCAGAATTGGTAGTATTAATATTATGGGTTAATATTAATAGGATTGGACAGAGAGACTAGAGTGTAGAGAGAAGACTGCATCATGGGGTTAGAACTCACGTCAGGGTGAGGGATGGCGTATTGTCCCTGAATGGTGTAAGCCTGGAAGGAGAGGAGGGAGAAACATACAACGCTATTAGAATCTTCTGATGGAAGCGGCTAAGTCAGCGTTTCCCCAAATTCGGTCCTTGGGACCTCAAGGGGTGCACATTTTGATTTTTGCCCTAACACTACACAGCTGATTCAAATGATCAACGCTGGATGATTAGTTTATTATTTAAATCATCTGTGTAGTGCTAGGACAAAAATCTAAACGTGCACCCCTTGGGGTCCCGAGGACTGAGTTTGGGAAAGTCCTAGTCCATGTACTTCCACTATACCTCCACTAGGGGCAGTAGTAGTCTACATCCATGAGCCCACATCTATCAGAGTCATATTCACTGATTCTAGTCACTTGACAACTCTTTCAGTATTCTCTTAGCAGGGTTGGGTCAATTCCATTTCAATTCCAGTCAATGCAGAAAGTAAACCATAGTCCAATTCCACATTTCCCTCATTGAAAAGCATTGAAATTGGAATTTCAGTGTACTTCCTGAATTGACTGGAATTGAAATGGAATAGACCCCAACCCTGTCTTACTTAGTATTATCTCTTATGGCAATCAAGTTAAATTCATGTCAAAATTAAACATACAGCGCTAGCAAAAAAAGATCTATGAGCAACCTTGAAAAACTGTTCAGATATCATATCCCTTGTATTGAGTTGAATATTGAACATAACTGTCTACTTCAGTCTCTGACCACTTATGTGGCTCCATTTTTTCAAGTCACCATTTGTGAAACTTGAGATAATGCCATACTACAGGCAATTATTCATAAAGAAATGTGATATAATATCTGTTTGGAGGGAGTTGGACAAACAATGGGAGCTTGCACACAAATACTTTGCTGACGTACTAAACATGTTACAGATATTTTTCTTGGGTAGTAGGGCGATGTTAATTGTTTGAAAGAAACAAAGTGGTAGGCTTACAACCTCTTATTTTAATTTTATTTACAATAATAACTGCTCTCTTTAATCATGTTGCAAGGTCCTCCATTGTCCTCTAGACTCCCTCTCTAGTTCTTCACCCCTCACATCAATCAGGTTCAGGTTAACTTCACTGGCTGAGAACAGCCAGGTGGGAGTGGCTACGGTGAGGGTTGGGGAGAGATGTGATTGGAGGAAGGAGTCGAGGACCCCCTGTCAGGGGAATGTGATTGGACCTAATTGATGTGTGCTCATCGGGGTTCACAGCGTGGTAATGGGGTCAGAACTGGGCTGAATTCCATTTCAACACCAGCCAGCACAGAAACTCCATCCAACATCAAATTAGATTTGTATAGTTTTTTAAATAAATAATATATATATATGTTTAGGATGAAGTCCTGAGTCAACTGGCGCTGAAATGGCAGCTAGCCCAGTTCTGATGGTGGTAGTGGTGATGATATCATGCTAGCAGAGGCAGTGGTGGTGGTGAGGAGATGAGTGATAAAACCTGGAAGTGACACTAACAGGCAGTGGCTGGTGCTGCAGTAAGAGGCTGAGGTTGGCGGTGGAGGCCCCCAGCGGGTCGGCTCTTACCTGGCCACCTGAAAAAATGATGGGGGTGGAGGCAGGCTTGGGGCGGTAGGGGATAGTGGCACCTTTCGGTGGGGACTGAGGAGAGGGAGGAGAGGGGAAGAGGGGAAGAGAGAGTGTTAGAGCAGTGGGGTGGGGGAATAAAGTAAAGAGAGAGAGAGAGAGAGAGAGAGAGAGAGAGAGAGAGAGAGAGAGAGAGAGAGAGAGAGAGAGAGAAGAGAGAGAGAGGAGAGAGAGAGAGGAGAAGAGAGAGAAGAGAAGAGAAGAGAAGAGAAGAGAAGAGAAGAGAAGAAAGAGAAGAGAAGAGGAAGAGGAAGAGAAGAGAAGAGAAGAGAAGAGGAGAGGAGAAGAGAAGAGAAGAGAAGAGAAGAGAAGAGAAGAGAAGAGAAGAGAAGAGAAGAGAAGAGAAGAGAAGAGAAGAGAAGAGAAGAGGAGAGGAGAGGAGAGGAGAGGAGAGGAGAGGAGAGGAGAGGAAGAGAGGAGAAGAGAAGAGAAGAGAAGAGAAGAGAGAGAGAAGAGAAGAGAAGAGAAGAGAAGAGAAGAGAAGAGAAGAGAAGAGAAGAGAAGAGAAGAGAAGAGAAGACAGGAAGAGGTTTTGTAGACTGAGGGACAGTGCCTTGGGAGAAGACAGTCTGTGACACTCACTACATCACACTGTTGTTCTTTACTGTGGATGCATGCAGCGACATAAAATAGGTGTTGTGTATAGAGCACACTGACAACTGAAATCACATTATTTTACCTCATAGGTAGGCTATTTCATTGCAACCTGGGAAGTCATCATCTACAACATTGTCATAATCATTTTGTCCCATGGTCTATACCGACCAAGATCCTAATTCCTCCCTTAGATGTTCGAGATGGTAAAAACAATTGTACATCCACGTTGTATGTTCTAGCTGATTCCTAAGGTCTGTGTGAATGTATTTTTCCTGTGTATTTCTGGGTGGACTGAATCAGACCCTCCTCCTTCATCCCTCCATACTCTACCTCTAGCATGACCACACAGATCTGCTTGACACACTGGATAATGGCTTCCGGGGCCCCTGAGATGGTGACTGCTCGTTCAGTGGAGTTGGGCAGCATGTCCCCTGCTACCTGTACCTGAGCACCTGTGGACTGAAGTGGGAGGACTGTTATTAAGCATGTGTACTGTGGAAGGTGCAATGAAAAATAGCTGGTCCTCAATCCGGATAGGAATGATTCCTCTACAAACTACTGTTATCAATAGTAAAAAGAATGTACTGGCTGTATATGTATTTTTTGCCAATTAATCATTAACTAACTAATAAATTGTCAAGCAAATTCAATCAATCATTATCACTAATTATGCAATTTTCTACCTCTCTCATTTCTTTGATCTTGGAGCCTCCTTTCCCTATGAGGGAGCCACATTGGCTGGCTGGGACCACCAGACGCAGGGTGACAGGAGGCTTGCTGGTGGCTGGACTGTTGCTCATGGAGTTGATTATATCCTGGGAAGAAATCATAAAGATCATATTAGTATAAAAGTATTGTATTAAAATACCTGGTTTAACAGGTAACATTGTACATTTAAGCATGACCAAGAGGAGATCGAGGGAAATATGTATGCTAGATACCTCTTCGAACTTGTATGCGATCATGGCGAAGGCCTTGAAGATGGCATCTGTGGGTCCGGTGATGGTAACTATCCGCTCTGGGCAGTTTCCCTCAGAGATGTTGATACGTGCACCGCTCTGTGGATCAAACAGTAGACACAGTTATAGAAATAAAGTAGATCATTAAGTATTAAATAAAATACTATCCATTTACCATGCATACTTAAACTGGGTAAGGTGCATTATGGGATACATACTGCGCTTACCTCTTCACGCATCTTCTTCACTGTCTCTCCTTTCTGAAAAGACAGACAACAGACAGACAACAGACAGACAACAGACAGACAACAGACAGACAACAGACAGATAGCAGTTAAAACATCGGAGAGATTTTGTTTAGAATACTCATCTTAAAACAGTTTGTAATATTCATATGATTGTGATGTGTTTATGAACATGATAGTTACCTTTCCAATGATGCTTCCAACCTCCTGCAAAGAGACAGAGGTTCAACAATAGTTAGCATCAACGTCCAATTCAATACATGACAGAAACTATCCCAAAAACCTTGAATAGCGACCTCTCCTTGTCTCCCTCACAACCACAGATCTAAAAACACTTGATAGCCAACGGTGGTCGTGAAGGAGATAAGGAGATAACGAAAGGAAGCCATATGAGGGTATTGGAACCAAAGTAAAGGAAACTATCTGAGAGTATTGGAACTGTACCTTGCCGTGCATCAGGAGCCTGATGGTGAGGGTGACGTTGAGGCCTCCTTCGCCTGGCTGCTGCACCTTGGGTGGTTCCATGTTGGGATTGGATGTGAAGGAAGGGGTGTGGTCACGTAAAAGAAGAGTCCCAGGGCCAATGAGAGTGTGATGGAACAGCCAGCCAACCAGTCACCTGCAAGACAAGAAGGATGAGACACGCCCACTCAATATCAGGCCCACTGGAAACAGAGGTACCAAACTACCACTGGATATCATTGATGGATTGAACCAGCTCATGGATACCATTCGAGTTCTGTTCAGACAGGAAGAGTTTTATAGACTGAGGGGCGGACAGTGCTTTGGCAGAGGACAATCTATAACTCACTACAGATCTGGGATCTTAATTTGACCTATATTGTCACAGCAAAAGAATCCCGCAGCAACAGGATTTTAACGTTTAGTCCATAATGTTGCTTGATCAGTGGTTAGACTATTAGCTGGACAAAAGTAGGCTACATGAAAAGTGCAATACTGTTAATATAACAGTGTGTTAGTGTGGGTTTTCAGTGAATTTATGTAAATTATTAAGCTCATCTGCATTTCAGAGCAACAAAAGGGTGATCAAATTAAGATCCTACACCTGTACATCATAAAAGTGTAGGGACAGGGACACCAACCCAGAACTAAATGAGCTAAAGCTGTCATAAGTGACTAGGAAGGCCATGACAGGGTTGGTTGGTTGGTAGCTGCATTTCATGTCCTTTTACCTGTTTTTCTATTTACATTTCTTTGTTTATATCCATAAAAATGATACTGGTTCATGATTTCGACTGGCTGAGAAAAGATTTCCCATTCATTCTATCGGTTTGGTTGACAAAGACACGACCCAGTCGTGAAGTCTTTTTGTTCTACATCTATGGACACGAGCCAGTCGTTCATTCTAAATGTTCTGTTGCCATGATGGCTGGCAACGTTCTTATCACTTGCTTGCTAGCCAACTATGGCTAACACAGTCATGTCAAACCGTGCAGCTAGAATAACAGCAAAGTTTCTGCATTTAATTTCTTTGTATATATCCATAAAAATTATGTTTGATTTCGACTGGCTGAGAGAACGCGTCCTGACACGTTAATTCTCAATAGGACAGTGGAGATCAAATGTCAATATTGAAACAATGTTGCAAATGTAGAGAGACAGACAGCAACGTTTGTACAAAAACCAAATGTTAGGCTAGAAGCAAGGGGAAATAATGTCTAGATGCTTTTTACAGTGGAGATCAAGTTAATGATATGGCTGGCTGGGCTGATGGGACACTGGATACGTAGGGATTTCTCAGATGGAACAGAATACAAGACACTCATTTTTACGTCATAGGCTTACCTGTGCTAAACCGTTTTTTTAGTATGGCTTAGAACGCGTCTCAACCAATCACAACCCATTGTAGAAAGACAGAGAACCAGAGGTTGTATGATAAGCCAAACAGAGAGAGCGGGAGGCCATGGGAAGTCTCTGAGAAAAGGGAGGAAAGGGTTCTGCAACCAGCTGTCTCTCTCCAATATCCCAGAGGTCAGATTACATAAAAAGCCTTAATCGGGGTTTAAGAGCCAGGCCAGTGGTGCAGGTCTGCCACAGGGCTAGGGCAGGGACAGAGATAAACCCAGTGGTGCAGGTCTGCCACAGGGCTAGGGCAGGGACAGAGATAAACCCAGTGGTGCAGGTCTGCCACAGGGCTAGGGCAGGGACAGAGATAAACCCAGTGGTGCAGGTCTGCCACAGGGCTAGGGCAGGGACAGAGATAAACCCAGTGGTGCAGGTCTGCCACAGGGCTAGGGCAGGGACAGAGATAAACCCAGTGGTGCAGGTCTGCCACAGGGCTAGGGCAGGGACAGAGATAAACCCAGTGGTGCAGGTCTGCCACAGGGCTAGGGCAGGGACAGAGATAAACCCAGTGGTGCAGGTCTGCCACAGGGCTAGGGCAGGGACAGAGATAAACCCAGTGGTGCAGGTCTGCCACAGGGCTAGGGCAGGGACAGAGATAAACCCAGTGGTGCAGGTCTGCCACAGGGCTAGGGCAGGGACAGAGATAAACCCAGTGGTGCAGGTCTGCCACAGGGCTAGGGCAGGGACAGATTACACCCCCTAAGACCAAGAGCAGGGGGGGGGGGGTTGGGGGGCTGGGGATGCACCTGGGGTGTGGTAGGCTGGCTGAGACCGTAGCCCAATGGACTGCTGGAGCCAGGGGTTACCGGGGTTATTTTGGTGATGGAACTAGAGGAGAGGATGCAACCTCTCTCTGTGGTATGGTAATATAAATACTGGTGTATATGTAGCTACCGCTCCTAGTCTTTCTGAAGGCATACATGGTGATGGAAATGCCTTCCAATTGAGGTTGGCTATTTGAAGCATTCTTCAAGTCATTACACAAAAAGCGGCATGCAGAAAACAAATCCTATAGACGTCAATCAGTCCACTCCTCCTGAGAGCCATCATGTGAGGCTGAAATGAGAATGCATTTTCTCTCGTGTGCCTGGTGGTGTGTTTGAATAGCTCTCCTACCATCCACCACTTTCTCCCTCATCCACTGGAGAACAATAGAATTAGGTCACAGACTCATGATTCATCCATGCCCCATCCATGCCTTCCAGTCAACTTGCTTTTTATTTCAACAGATAAATATTAGGCACCATTCTCGGACCTCTATTTGAAAGAGCGGCAGCATTCAAAAAAATACATTTAAAATGCAAAATCCTGTTTTATCTCCAAATGTGCCTATTGTGTCCCTTGGTTGAATGATATTTAATTGAATCCCAAATGGTTAACATCAGTTATGTATTAGAATGTATTAGTAGGGTATGCAATTTAGGACACAATACCACCGTATTCAATGAGTGAGGCAACAGAGTGAAGGTTCATAAATGCATCCGACCGAACACTACATTATCAAAATCCAGTGTCTGCATTCGACCAATAGTGTTTTCAAGTGTATTTTCGATGCACTGGACAATGTATTTGTTGACCATGCTCTATCTCCCTTGTTAACGGAGTTATTACATCAACAAGTTGGAAATAAAGACAAAGAAAGAGAGAGAGAGAGAGAGAGAGAGAGAGAGAGAGAGAGAGAGAGAGAGAGAGAGAGAGAGAGAGAGAGAGAGAGATAAAGAGAGAAAGAGAGAGACAGAGAGACAGAGAGAGAGAGAGAGGAAGAGAGAGACAGACAGAGATAGAGAGATACAAATAAAGAGAGAGAAAGAGAAAGAAAGAGGTAGAGAGAGAGATAGAGAGAGAGCGAGAGAAAGATAAATAGAGAGAGAGAGAGAGAGGAAGAGAGAAAGAGAGAAAGCGATAGAGAGAGATACAGAGAGAGAGAGAGAGAGAGAGAGAGAAAGTGGTAGAGAGAGAGCAGTATTTCTCGTGACATCTGATGTAGTTAGTAAGTGGGTCAGAGAGAGCTGTGTTGAGCTGCAGAGCTGCTGGCCTCCTCCTCTATGGTGCTCTGCTATTGAATTAATCACGCTTTACGCTCGGCTGGACAACACCGCGCACAAAATGGCTCTTCCTTTTCTTTCATCTCTCCCTCTCTCCCTTCGTCTGCTGCCCTGCCTGCCCTCAGCCCAGTACAGAACAGACTGCATGCTGCAGATTCACTCCTAGAGAAGAAGCCTGTCTGTCTTTCTTTTCATTTCTTAGCTCTTTTATGTAGAGCTAACAATGGAGGAAGATTCCTCTTATGTAGGCCCACTGGACTGTGAGTGAAGAGAACACTTTAGTAAATATGAAAAGAGAGGTTTGTGAAAATAGCTGTCTTCAGTATCCGAAGAGGGTGGGCAGGAGAGAGAGAGAGCGTTTTGAGTGAGTACAGTAACGGCCCCTCACTGAGACAGGTGAGTCTTAAATAGAAGTGACCCAAGCACTGATCACCTGAAATGATTCTGTCAGCACTCAGGAAGATAAGAAGAAAAGGAGAGAAAGATATTTGATAGAATTGAGAGACATCACCCGGGAATGACAGAGAGGCCGTCCAGAGGCCTTGATAAGTGCTGGGCTACAGAAAGGAATCCCAGCACTGCAGTCTTATTATGCACTGTAGAAACGAGCCAGCAATTTTCTCTGCAGTGTTGCCTCACCTTATCCGGCCTCACTGCTGCCTTTCCCTGCTTCTGGTCAGCTGTGTGTGAGTTGGTGCATGTGCTTGTGTGTACTGTATGCTTGCTCAAGCTTAGACCTGTGAGAACACGCAATCAGCGTCTTTAATATTTCCTTATTGGAGATTGTGTTGGAAAATGTGTTTTGTTTGAAAATCTCCGCAAAGTCTGAGACGAATTATTTGAAACATCAAACCAGGCTCTTACAGCGCACGTGAGAGAAAGACTGAGATCTGTAGGAATGGGAAAATGGAGGACAGAACTCGCAGTATAATCTAGGCCAAAGCCCCGTCATCTGTTCCATTTTAATCCACCGAGCTAGAGATATGTCATTATAATTTTGATATAAACCCTCCATAAGCATACACTTGTAAACCAAAGCCGTAGAGAAAGAGAGACCACTAAACTGAGACTGACGGTGGCTCAAGACATTGGATCTTCACAAGCAGTGCACCCCACATTCATATACTCTGTATGTTTGCCTGCTCCGACTCAAATTGACCCTGATTCTACAAAGGACCTTTGAGCTCAATCATTGAGTAATTAATAGAGCATAAGTTAACACACAAGCAAACTAGAAAAGAGCATACATATGTTACACATGGCACACAAATCGTAGCTATATTCTCTTTGGTTGGCCACGTTTTCTGGTAAAGAGGTGAATGACGCAGCATTGTAATCTGTTATGAGGAGCCAAGAGAAGTGCCAGTCAGAGATCAGACTGCCAGTCCATTCTACATTCTAACCCCACTAACCAAACTTTTCATTAGGAAAATAGCTGCAATGAACCACTCACTAAAAGCAAGTCAGCACCCTCAAATAGCACCAATATGCCCCCTCAATCACCTTTGACCTCTCACTTCTAACCTTTTAGACAGACTATGTTGGGCAGCATTTGGGGGTGCCTTAAGGATGTCCCATGCATCCTCAATACCATGAGGATGCAACAGCAGGAAACCCCATCTGAAGAACTCGATCTGCTTTAATGACTCATGCAGAACCATCTCCTGCATGACTGAGCCTGTCACTAAAATCACCATTCCACTTCTATTAGATTCTAACGCTGGATAAAAAATGGCCTGCAGTAAGTAAGAGGAAAGAGGGACAGCGGACAGCAGAGAAGTAGATGTTGATGTTAGATATTAAAGTTAAACTTGTGTTGCCGTTGGAAAATAAAATAACCAAATATCTTGGTGTTGTACCAGAGGGTCCAGAGACAAAATTGCACCCACCCAAGTTGTCAGATCTTGCTTTGAAAAAGAGACTCTTAAATAAATACAATAATAATATTAATAATAACAATAAAATACAATAAATATAGAATAGAATAGAATAGAATAGAATAACTATAGAATAGAATGTGTTGTAGATGCAGGACACTGAGATGTGAGCAGCAGCTCTGGTCTCGTTTGACGCTAGCTAGGCTTTTGTTGCAGTGTGATGGGAAGGGGGAGAAGGGGGGACGTGGGGAGGGGGCGGTGGGGAGGGGGTGTCTGTGGTGCTGAGCGAACGGCCTTCCTCTCCTCTACCCGGCTATGACAGAACACTCTAGCGCTGTCACTCTAGATCATCCGCCCCCGCGCTGAGACCTCAGCCTACCTCAGCAGGCCGGGCGAGACTGGAGAGAAAAGAAGGATGGGGCACGTGTGGCCCCAAAAACACTTGCCACTGTCCCCTAATAAGAATCGAATCACAAAATGGGGTCGTAAAATGTGCTATTGCCTACGACGGGATAGATAATGTAGACCCCGTTTTGTGTTGTAGCTCACCATGTTGTACTGTGAATGTGGTGCTAAAAGAAAAGCGTGAGGTCGGCCATCTTAGATCTCCCACAAATGTACATGAGATCACAGCTTGTCACTAATTCAAGGCTCCGCTGAATGGGCATGCATGGATCAGATCACAGTCATGTTAAATGGGTCGAGTGTAAACATATTTTTTTTTAATAATTTTGAAATTCTTTAATACAATTTTTGATCATAGTATTTTTACTTCCTTGATAGATTACAATGATATTTAGTTTTCCAAATTCCAATACAAATATTAATTTGATCATTTAAAAAAAGATAATAGTGCCAGCCTTTGGTATTATTACTGGAGATGTCAATCATGCAACATTTTAACAATTATGTGATCTTTTAAAACCTGTCCTAACCATTACGGAGGAAACATACATCTCAGCGATTTGGTGCTTCCTTAGTTCAATCCCACAGTTCACATGAATTACTGATAATGCCAAATGACACGTTGACTGTTCCTACGGACCAAGAACACCATCAAGAGAGCTAATGTGATAGTGAGGATGATTGGGATAATGGTCGTGAGGACTAGATACATCCATCACATTGGCTATCAGGTTCCGTTACCATTTACAGTGTGGACAAGGTCAGCGGAACTCATCACAATAGAACTACGCCACTTCTGATGCTCAAAACATCACAATGTCATTAGAACCAACCTTAAAGGAACAATTAACCGATAATTAAATTAAACAATTAGCCCGAATGTATACGATCATAATGGTGAGTCAATAGCAGGGAACATGGAGGGACCACAAAGAGAGGGGTCCAACCAACAAGCTAACCGGCGATTCTCAAGGGAATACAGAAATACTTTCACAGCACACACATGGGGTCAAAACACCCTTTGTATTTGCCTAATGAAGGACACACTAAGAGCAACGGCTAAAACAATTGAGTCAGATCGATGCCCACTGTATTTGTCATTACAAAACAAAGGGGTTTCAAATAACGATGGGATCGAGATAATGAACTCGCAACATGTCAATGGCTGCTGTTCCCGCGCCACTTAATGATAACTCTACAGACATTAATTAATTATTGAAGACATTTCCCAACTCAACATTGGCCAATGTCTCCTGCTGCCATGAAGCCTGATTTATGAATAGCCCAACACTAGCCTACTGTACATACATATGATACATTTCCACCATATCTGTTTATAAAAATAAATACATATTTGAATAGTAGCAATATGACCATTGGACTCAACAGAGGCCTTCCTCAAACCTGATCTAGAAGCTGAAAAATAGGTATTACCTTCGTGCAGCGTAAAACAGACGGCGACCCCTTTCGACGTTTCGCAAAAGATTTTAAAAAACAGCGAATGAAAATGATTTTTTCCCTCTCCCCTTTGCTATGCCCAGTCTGAATTGTGATATCTGATTGGTTGGAAAGGCCAAATCACATGGGCGAGACAGAGAACCCGTGACCCCTCTCGAAATAAAATGACGAAATGAAACAGCCTTGCATCCTAGCCGAACAATTTCTGGCAGTGAGATCCCCTGACTACACTGACTATGTTGTGGTCTACTGTAAATAGGCTGTATGATGAGGCGGGATGGTGTCAACACCCCCCCCTCCCCGACCCCCAAACGGAACAAAGGGGGTGCCCAGTGAGGCACACTGGCATTGGGGCATGTCTACGGAGGCGGGGTGTCAAGGTCTGCATAGCCACCCCCAGGCACTCGCCTGTCCTGTAGGTCAATTGTTCACCCACCAACCCACCAACCCACCGCTTTCTTCTCTAGCTGATCATGAACACAACACCCAAAGTATTTTCAGATACAACGACCGCCATGGAACGCCAGCAAAATGGCACCCATCGTTGTAGTCCTAAAACCACAGACCCCCAACGTCTGTGACAAGGGACTACCAGGGTTGGTGGTTGGTTTGGGGGTTGGGGTGGTGGTCTGCATGCCCTGGAGGATGAGGCTGATGGAGGGATGGAGATGCAGAGGTCAAAGCCCAAACCCCACATCACTGTCTGTCGTGACATCCAGCCACCATCGAACCACCCTGGCTCCTCCCGGCTGGCTTCTAATCTGGCGCTGTGTGTGTGTGTGTGTGTGTGTGTGTGTGTGTGTGTGGGGGGGGGGGATTACAGGGAGCTTTAGCGGCATCCCATCCAGATTATCCAATCCAGCTCAAATCCAACCCTGTGTCAGATGAACAGTTGTGCAGGATTTAATCCCAGCACGTTATTAGGGCTGGGACCCCAGCAGCACAGACAGAATGTAGAGTTTAGGGGGTGGAGGGTTTGAGGGGGGCGATGTGGGCGACGGGGGTACAGGGGTACAGACATCGGATTAGAGGGAACACAAACAATGAGGAGTGTGTCCCAACTCAATTTCCATTGTTCAGAGGGAAGAAATAAATAAAAAATACCCCATGGTGATTTAGCAAGATGCATGTCTCGGTTTAAATATGTCCTCTTAAACACTCAACATCTATCCGTCTGTCCGTCCGTCCATCCATCCATCTATCTATCTATCTATCTATCTATCTATCTATCTATCTATCTATCTATCTATCTATCTATCTATCTATCTATCTATCTATCTATCTATCTATCTATCTATCTATCTATCTATCTATCTATCTATCTATCTATCTATCTATCTATCTATCTATCTATCTATCTATCTATCTATCTATCTGTCTGTCTGTCTGTCTGTCTGTCTGTCTGTCTGTCTGTCTGTCTGTCTGTCTGTCTGTCTGTCTGTCTGTCTGTCTGTCTGTCTGTCTGTCTGTCTGTCTGTCTGTCTGTCTGTCTGTCTGTCTGTCTGTCTGTCTGTCTGTCTGTCTGTCTGTCTGTCTATCCGTTCTATCCGTTCTATCTGTCTATGAGGTTAACAATGTGTGTTAAATATGTGTATTTTTTGCACTTAATTTATCACCCCCCAAAAAACACAGAATGATCCCCACAGCCGCCCCACCACCCTGCCTGTCGAATGGCCTATGGGAGAATACCACAAATAGAGCATTAAATTTGCTCCACATTGAATCATAAGAGGCTGAGAGAGGCAGTGGGGCTAAACAGTATACACACAGTGTCACAGGGAATCTGTTATATATTCAAATAACGCTGTTGGCTCTCCTTCAAAACCAAGAGTACATGGTGGCAGCCCCACAGACACAGACTTGAACTTTACAGGGTTTCCTCAAGTTATTACAAAGTAAGGCCTTGTCCCCATAGTTTTAGACAGCGTCCTCTCCTTGTCTCCTTCCCTTAGGGCCCACTGATCTGAAAGGACTTGATAGGTGAAAGTGATATTGTGGAACTGGAAACCTGTCCCAGTCGTTGTACCTATCAGTGCTCATGAAGGAAAGGAGATAAGGAAAGCAACACATTTGAGAGTATTGGGACGTGGCCAATGTATTCCTCCATATCCCAAGGCTGTCACAGTGCATGTTTTACTATAAACATATACAACCCCCCATAGCAACCACACATACTAATTATGCACTTGAGATGGCAAGGATATTTAAAAACGTCTCAAGTCCATGCAAAAGGTTCAGAGTGAGTTTTATAGAAGGCCTCTTTACCTAGTAGTATTCATATGGTCAGGCAGTGTATCTTACCGGTTCAGATGAAGGGAAAGTTCCAGAGGAGGAGATGGAGGTTCAGTTTGGGACCAGACAAACATGGAGGACAAAGGACACTCTGAGGTATGGGCTGGCTGGCCTGCTTCTATATGTAAACTAGCCCTCATAGCCTCCAGCAAGGTGACCAGCCCAGCCCAACCCAACCCAGACTAGCCCTCGTGGGAGAAGCACCCTCCCCATAGCCACCCCAGTCCCCCGTCAGGAACAGGCAGGCCTGATGGAGGCAGAAGGGCGTGAAGGAGAGAAGGAGAGAAGGAGAGAAGGAGAGAGAGGGAGAGAGGGAGAGAGGGAGAGAGGGAGAGAGGGAGAGAAGGAACAGTCGATCCCGCCAGTGATTGTTGACGTGGTGACTAAAGGAGGCGGGGCTGACCTCGCTGAGGTACCAAATAACGAGTGTTGTGTGTGTGTGTGTGTGTCTATGTGTGTGTGTGTGAGGGCGGGGGTGCAGGAAGGGCCTTTTTGGGGGTGATTATCTAAGCACTTCCCCTGAGCCAATGAACATTTTATATCAATACTCATAGCTTTTTATACAACCAATTGACGTATACTGGGCTGCAGGATCATTATTGATTGCTGAGAAGCCACAAGCCACATGCCGCTGGTCCCATGCATTGTCTACAGTATGTAACAAACAGACACTGAATAAGATTTGTCTTACAACACACTTTGTCACAGCAAGGCAGAATAGTGCGTTAACAAGTTATGTTAAGATCCAAGTCCCAGTTTTTCTATCGGATAGGATTAAATGCATAGATATAGAATGAATAGGACGAACGTATCATTGGCTTCAATGGGGACTCCCGTGCTATTCGTTCTATTTCTATGCATTTAATCCTATCCGATAAGTGAAATCCAGATAGATCGCTTTTGAAAAACTGGGCCCTGATGTCCAATTTGGTCCTAGAATAGAGTTGTGTAATCTTTGACCATCTTTTCATCCCAATGATCAGCATTATTCATCTGTGGGGATGAGAGCGCACGGCACTTCCTTCTGTCTCAGCAAAACAACAGAGCTCCTCCAGGCAGCTTCCTCTCCCCTCCCCTCTAAAAGCCTCCCATTCCCCTCTGTGCCCCCACTGCCCCATAATCCACAACAACAATCCCAGCCCCTAATGGAAAATATGTCCTGACCCTCTCCTCTGATGTGGTCAATGCAGCCAGTAATGGGTCCACATTGCCTTGCAGCTAAAACCAATAATGAATGGGGCTGAATGTCTGAAATGGAACTTTAACCGTGCCTGTCTGTCTGTCTCTGTTCTCACGTCACGGTATGTGGTCTTCATTTAGTATTGCCAGTGTCCGTATATCCTGAGGAATAGTCCTTTTAACTTCTAATCAAACGCATTGTTCACTGATGCTATTCACCTCCTCAATAGATAGTTGTTTTTGCAACATCATTTCTCAACGCGCTATTTGTAGATTTGTTAGTGTTCTATTGAAGCAGTAAGGCCCGAGGAGGTGTGGTATATGTCCAATATACCACAGCTAAGGGCTGTTCTTAGGCACGTATATGGCCATATACCACAAACCCCCGAGGTGCCCTATTGCTATTATAAACTGGTTACCAACGAAATTAGAGCAGTACAAATAAATGTTTTGTCATACGGTCTGATACACCATGGCTGTCAGTCAATCAGCATTCAGGGCTCGAAACGCCCAGTTTATAAAAGACGTATACCACGGGTATGACAAAACATTTATTTTTAATGCTCTAATTACAGTGTCAGTTTGACTAGTGTCAGTGTGGCTAGTGTCAGTTTATAATAGCAATAAGGCACCTCTGGGGTTTTTGGTATATGGCCAATATACCACGGCTAAGGGCTGTATCTAGGCAGCCCGCACTTCGTAGTGCCTAAGAACAGCCTTTGGCCGTGGTATATTGGCCATATACCTCACCCCACCCTGGGCATTATTGCTTAAATAACATATCTAATACATTACATGTTACACTAATCCAATCAAACGACCACATGGATGGAAAAACCATCATATTCCATGGTTAGGATTAGTGATGACATCAGACATGTAGGTTATACAGGTTACAGTTTTTCTCAGTCGCTTTGGTGCATTTCTTAGATCAAAAGTGCAATTCTTGATACTACTTGTACAAATTCCAAATCATCTAGTCACTTGTGCACATCATTAAAGCAATTTCTTATTCCTTTGAACAAATTGCAATTGCTTTTGTACATATTGCAATTGATAATGTACAAGTGTCAGCTTTTTTCCACATTTTCAATTGCTCATGTCATGTTGATCAAAATATAGTAGATGGTTCTCTGTTGAATAGTCTTACCCCTCAAAACATCTAGGCATTAGTTCCTTGCATAAGCCATTACATGCAAAATTGTTGAACTATTTGTCATAAACTGTCAAGCATAGTTTTACACATTTCTATTAGACCTTTTGTACAAAAACGTAAATTGCTGAATCGTGCAGGTGAAATTAACCCTCACTCATGAAGGAATGTAAAGTGTTAGTTCAACCAACAATCAACCAGTTGTCTAAATTGCTCAAAGGTGCATCTCATGAAGAATCAATTGGCAAGCATATATAGACAGACCACAACACAGAGTTGCAATTTTCCAATACAGTTTTTCTCAGTCGCTTTGGTGCATTTTTCACATCATCCCTAACATGTGCAAAATAATAAGTGCATTTCTCAGAACAATTTGTACAAACTGCAATATACAATAGATATGTTTCTAAAGCTAGTCAGTCACTAAAAATCCTTAGTACATCTCTCAAAAGTAAATATTCATGCCAATGATCATGTCAGTGTCATCAGAATGATAAGTCATTGAGTCATTGTTCACGAACAAGGTTGTCAAAATGTTTAGGCATGTTGTCAATGGAACTGTGTACTTTGACAATATTACCTGATATAAACTTAGGCTACAGTTTGGATGACAGTTACTGTATTGAAAATGCACAAGGCTGCACTTCTATGGCATATATCAATTTCAACAGTACTATTTACATATTTACTGTATGTGGGTTATTGATTGAAAGAGACTGGACAACCCAAGGGGCACAAAGGAAAAAAAACTACATTAGAAAGAAACACAGGAAACCACCCCTAAGGCACAACTTTGCCCACAGCACTGTTCTAGTGCTGTCTCTACACATCTGTGACACTCTGGCTCCATGGACTTTGATATTTGAGCCAGGGTGTATTTCATTTGGTGGTGTTGGGGATGGGTGTGTTTCATTTGTTTGTGTTTAGTGGTGATTAGTCATATGACTCCCAATCGGAGGTAACGAGTGTCAGCTGTCGGCTCGTTATCTCTGATTGGGAGCCATATTTATACTGTGTGGTTTCTCCTTGGTTTTGTGGGTTTTTGTTCCTAGTTCAGTCATTGTTACTGTTGGACTTCACTTTCGTCTTTTTGTTTTGTATTTACGTGCTTTAATCATTAAAGTCATTATGTTCACTCAACGCGCTGCGTATTGGTCCGCTTCCTCAGACGATCGTGACAACATCCAGACGTTCCTGTCTGTCAGCCCACATATTCTCATCCACATCACACCGGATATTTTCCCTTCCAATGCAACGTGGAAAGAATCTTTTGGAATGCCTTATCCATCCTCTGCAGGCGTCTACTGTGGTGTCCTCACATGCTGCATCCATTGCAGCCAGCAGGGTCATCTGTGTGTGTGGCTGACGATCGTACACCTTCCACCTCCATGCTGAAAAGAACTCCTCAATTGGGTTAAGGAATGGTGAATAAGGTGGGAGGAATTCTATGAGCATCCTCGGGTGGGTCACAAACCATTGCCTTATGATGTTTGATCGATGGAAACTCACATTATCACAAATGACCACATACTTTGGCAAATCCTCTCTAAACAGACCCCTCTCATCATCAGGGATGAGAGCCCTGTAGAGAGTCTCTAAAAAGTTGAGTAGATGCTGGGTGTTGTATGGCCCTAAAAGGGGGATATGGGTTAGGACACCATGCTCCGAAATAGCAGCACACATGGTGATATTTCCTCCCCGTTGGCCTGGCAAATCCACAGTAGCTCTGTGACCGATGATATTCCGACCCCGCCTTCTGCATTTGGTCAGGTTGAAGCCAGCCTCATCCACGTATACAAAGTTGTGAGAGGGTTCACTTGATTCCAACTCCATTATACGCTATATCCCAGAACACACAGTTGAATTTGTTTTGGTAAGGAAGAGTGACATAAAATGTACATATATTGCATGTTCCTTCCACAGCAATGGAAATGTGTGCAGTTTATGCTTACTGTACTATGTAACACTATAAAATGTTGCTGTAAAGTAGTTACATAGATATATGTTTTACCTGTACATACTGGTACCGTAGCTCCTTAACTCTGTCCTCATTCCTTTGGAATGGTACACGGTACAGCTGTTTCATACTCATCTGGTTTCTATGCAGCACCCTGTCGATGGTTGAGATGCTAACCGTATGGATGTTTTCAAAGACATCGTTGTCTTCTATAATGGTCCTTTGTATTTCCCTGAGTCTCATGGCATTGTTTGCTCGGACCATGGTGCAAATAGCCTCCTCCTGTTGAGGTGTGAAAAGGCGTCCTCTGCCACCGGTTTGAGGTAATCTTGCAGTCCTATGTGTGGAAAAATGCAGTGATGCATCGCACACTTTCACATAGACAAAAACTATGCGAACACACATTTTACTGTAAAACATACAGGTGGGTGCATGTAAGGTGCAGTATGTATCTGTATAGAGTATATTTCTGTATGCTGTGAAATACAAGTGGACTACTGTAATATGAAGCATTGTAGGAAGTATACAGTATACTGCTTATATACAGTAACAGTGCACTGTACATTGGTGGACATTCCTGTTCTCTCTTCGAAACGTTTGTACTATTGAGGACACGGTTGATCTCCCAATATTCGGCTGCACCCTTCGACCCGCCTCAGCCATTGTAAGGCCATGATTGACAACATGGTCTACAATAGTGGCCCTTATGTCATCAGATATGCGCCTATGTCCTCTTCTGCCTCTTCCTCTGTTTTGCCTTCCACCAAGCATCCTTGCTCCTCTTCTTCCTCCTCTTGGCTGTTGACCCTGTTCGTTTCCTGGTCCATCCATTATTGGAAAATTGCAACTCTGTGTTGTGGTCTGTCTATATATGCTTGCCAATTGATTCTTCATGAGATGCACCTTTGAGCAATTTAGACAACTGGTTGATTGTTGGTTGAACTAACACTTTACATTCCTTCATGAGTGAGGGTTAATTTGACCTGCACGATTCAGCAATTTACGTTTTTGTACAAAAGGTCTAATAGAAATGTGTAAAACTATGCTTGACAGTTTATGACAAATAGTTCAACAATTTTGCATGTAATGGCTTATGCAAGGAACTAATGCCTAGATGTTTTGAGGGGTAAGACTATTCAACAGAGAACCATCTACTATATTTTGATCAACATGACATGAGCAATTGAAAATGTGGAAAAAAGCTGACACTTGTACATTATCAATTGCAATATGTACAAAAGCAATTGCAATTTGTTCAAAGGAATAAGAAATTGCTTTAATGATGAGCACAAGTGACTAGATGATTTGGAATTTGTACAAGTAGTATCAAGAATTGCACTTTTGATCTAAGAAATGCACCAAAGCGACTGAGAAAAACTGTAATGGATGGACCAGGAAACGAACAGGGTCAACAGCCAAGAGGAGGAAGAAGAGGAGCAAGGATGCTTGGTGGAAGGCAAAACAGAGGAAGAGGCAGAAGAGGACATAGGCGCATATCTGATGACATAAGGGCCACTATTGTAGACCATGTTGTCAATCATGGCCTTACAATGGCTGAGGCGGGTCGAAGGGTGCAGCCGAATATTGGGAGATCAACCGTGTCCTCAATAGTACAAACGTTTCGAAGAGAGAACAGGTATGTCCACCAATGTACAGTGCACTGTTACTGTATATAAGCAGTATACTGTATACTTCCTACAATGCTTCATATTACAGTAGTCCACTTGTATTTCACAGCATACAGAAATATACTCTATACAGATACATACTGCACCTTACATGCACCCACCTGTATGTTTTACAGTAAAATGTGTGTTCGCATAGTTTTTGTCTATGTGAAAGTGTGCGATGCATCACTGCATTTTTCCACACATAGGACTGCAAGATTACCTCTAACCGGTGGCAGAGGACGCCTTTTCACACCTCAACAGGAGGAGGCTATTTGCACCATGGTCCGAGCAAACAATGCCATGAGACTCAGGGAAATACAAAGGACCATTATAGAAGACAACGATGTCTTTGAAAACATCCATACGGTTAGCATCTCAACCATCGACAGGGTGCTGCATAGAAACCAGATGAGTATGAAACAGCTGTACCGTGTACCATTCCAAAGGAATGAGGACAGAGTTAAGGAGCTACGGTACCAGTATGTACAGGTAAAACATATATCTATGTAACTACTTTACAGCAACATTTTATAGTGTTACATAGTACAGTAAGCATAAACTGCACACATTTCCATTGCTGTGGAAGGAACATGCAATATATGTACATTTTATGTCACTCTTCCTTACCAAAACAAATTCAACTGTGTGTTCTGGGATATAGCGTATAATGGAGTTGGAATCAAGTGAACCCTCTCACAACTTTGTATACGTGGATGAGGCTGGCTTCAACCTGACCAAATGCAGAAGGCGGGGTCGGAATATCATCGGTCACAGAGCTACTGTGGATTTGCCAGGCCAACGGGGAGGAAATATCACCATGTGTGCTGCTATTTCGGAGCATGGTGTCCTAACCCATATCCCCCTTTTAGGGCCATACAACACCCAGCATCTACTCAACTTTTTAGAGACTCTCTACAGGGCTCTCATCCCTGATGATGAGAGGGGTCTGTTTAGAGAGGATTTGCCAAAGTATGTGGTCATTTGTGATAATGTGAGTTTCCATCGATCAAACATCATAAGGCAATGGTTTGTGACCCACCCGAGGATGCTCATAGAATTCCTCCCACCTTATTCACCATTCCTTAACCCAATTGAGGAGTTCTTTTCAGCATGGAGGTGGAAGGTGTACGATCGTCAGCCACACACACAGATGACCCTGCTGGCTGCAATGGATGCAGCATGTGAGGACACCACAGTAGACGCCTGCAGAGGATGGATAAGGCATTCCAAAAGATTCTTTCCACGTTGCATTGGAAGGGAAAATATCCGGTGTGATGTGGATGAGAATATGTGGGCTGACAGACAGGAACGTCTGGATGTGTAGAGACAGCACTAGAACAGTGCTGTGAGCAAAGTTGTGCCTTAGGGGTGGTTTCCTGTGTTTCTTTCTAATGTAGTTTTTTTCCCTTTGTGCCCCTTGGGTTGTCCAGTCTCTTTCAATCAATAACCCACATACAGTAAATATGTAAATAGTACTGTTGAAATTGATATATGCCATAGAAGTGCAGCCTTGTGCATTTTCAATACAGTAACTGTCATCCAAACTGTAGCCTAAGTTTACATCAGGTAATACTGTCAAAGTACACAGTTCCATTGACAACATGCCTAAACATTTTGACAACCTTGTTCGTGAACAATGACTCAATGACTTATCATTCTGATGACACTGACATGATCATTGGCATGAATATTTACTTTTGAGAGATGTACTAAGGATTTTTAGTGACTGACTAGCTTTAGAAACATATCTATTGTATATTGCAGTTTGTACAAATTGTTCTGAGAAATGCACTTATTATTTTGCACATGTTAGGGATGATGTGAAAAATGCACCAAAGCGACTGAGAAAAACTGTAATGCTATGTGATGACATCAGTCATGTAGGTTATACAGGTTAATGCTATGTGATGACATTAGTCATGTAGGATATACAGGTTAATGCTATGTGATGACATCAGACATGTAGGTTATACAGGTTAATGCTATGTGATGACATCAGACATGTAGGTTATACAGGTTAATGCTATGTGATGACATCAGTCATGTAGGTTATACAGGTTAATGCTATGTGATGACATCAGACATGTAGGTTATACAGGTTAATGCTATGTGATGACATCAGACATGTAGATTATACAGGCCACACGCAGCATGATGTGGCACTATCAAATGAGGAGGAGGAAGTTACCTCCCATGTAGCGAGCATCACCAAGGATACAGGACAGAGATTATAACCAGCCAGAGTACTGCATCACCAAGGATACAGGACAGAGATTATAATCAGCCAGAGTACTGCACCACCATGGATACAGGACATAGATTATAACCAGACAGAGTACTGCACCACCATGGATACAGGACAGAGATTATAACCAGACAGAGTACTGCACCACCATGGATGCAGGACAGAGATTATAA
>NW_028166420.1:0-2000 GCF_964263955.1 Coregonus lavaretus | reverse complement strand
TTTTTTCCCAATTCAGTAACATGTTTTTTAAAAGAAAGCCTATCATCTAGCCATACCCCTAAGTATTTATATGCAGAGACCTGTTTGATTTGAGTACCATCCAAGCTAGTGATTACAAAAGTGTATAAATAAAGAAAATAGTCTAATATGCACCATATCTCCATTAAAATAAGTAACAGTAGTTCCAAATCCTCACAGTTACCAGGACTGTGCTATGATTCAACCACAACTTCTGTCATCTAAGGAATTCGGAAAGACCATAGACCAGCAGAATGTTTGTGATGTTTAGTAAATCCTGAATATAAACCATTTTATAATCAACAAGGATGGAGAGAGAAGTGTAAGCCATTAGATGTTAGAATAGGAACAAGGAAAAGGGAAACGCCAGAGTAATATCAAATAGACTATGAGCAATTATAGGAGTGTTACAATAAAACAATTGGGTTATATAATTCGGGAGAATTCAAGGGAGAATGTGAAACTATATGGCATTTATACCGATAGCCTTTGAAATGCAGACATCCCTCAAAGACAAATCTATCAGGCAGCAGGATCAAGTATTAGAAATTGGTATTAAGAATGATTAGTGAAACATAATAATTTGTCATATAGTCAATGCTTATAGGGATTTTTTGGATTGGAAATGAACTCAACTAAACTGTTATGATCTGTCCTTTCCTGAGGTTACTACAGATGGTGTCTTGATGCATAGCAGAGATAATTCGGTCCAGATCAGTGTGAACCTCAATAAAAACCAAAAACCCTCTACCCAGCTGAAGAGGAGCAACAAAGGCGTTGAAGACGTTCCTGTCCAGCACTACCTCTACCAGGAGACCTGAATCAGAACCAGCATCTAATCGAAGCAATCAACTGCCTTTTCTCTTATGCCTTTTCGTTCAAGAATCTGACAGGAGTCCATGTGGAGTGGGCAGGAAGAGATATCTATTCAAATACAACATTTCTCATAGCTTGGGTATACTGGTTGGCAAAATGGACAAAACAGAATGGAGGTAGAGGTGGGGCGGCTCAGGTGTGACATTGGAATTGGGACATTGCCATGGGCAATCCAAGAATAACTATGAAGCTATCTGAACATAATGAAGACACACCAAACGATTGAGTGCCGGGGGAGGAAGGGATTGTTATTTGAGGTAGTAAGTTGGTTAAGGAGGTATTATACACTGCTAAATGTATAGTAATTTAGACTAGGAATGCATTGAGATACTGATCTGTTGTAATTATCTTTATGAGGAAGCTAATGCTAGAATTATGGATAATATAAATGTACATTCTGCCAGTGTCAGTATGTGCTAAATTGAGAGTTTAACTTTGAATGATGGAAGCAAGGTGACTAACTAAGAATTGTCATTCTAAAATGTGTTTTGGGTAATTAATTTGATTATGATTATGAATTGTAAGCTGACTGATTGATCTGAATGAAGTTATGTGAGTTAAAGATGTTGACACTATTCTTAAACATGTCCTAGGTAATATGGTTAAAACAACGCTACGTTAGTTTTAATGTGTTAGGATACTAACACTTATATGAGAATTGTTTTGAGTAGAAATATTGATATAGTTCATTGTGAGTATAACCTTGAATGCAAAGAGTGTGAATGATAGCATAAACATAATATACTTTTGTAAATTTAAGGGATTAGTAATCCCATATGGGGGGATTTGAGGGAGATTTTTTAGTGGACTATGAGATAAAACTGAGTTAATCACAAACATATAGTTAGAATGTTTTGTTGCTAGGCAGGAACTTAATTCGGTAATTTCACTGTGTGTGTGAAGTGGGAATCTGACCTAGGGTCGAATTGCTCGCTCTTACTTAAATTCATGGCTGTCCTACTTTATCAGAGACTGAAACCAGACTGTGGCCTTTTCCCCCTCTCCTCAAACAAAGTGTAGGGAGAGCCGGGATTGAACAGAGTTTAAACTAAACATGAGTATTTTTGCAAGATAAGGGATTGATTGATTGTATTACTATTGATTCT
>NW_028166421.1:0-32263 GCF_964263955.1 Coregonus lavaretus | reverse complement strand
GAGGGAATATGTGTCTCTAAATATGGTCATATTCTCTCTCTCTCTCTCTCTCTCTCTCTTCTCTCCTCTCTCTCTCTCTCTCTCTTCTCTCTCTCTCTCTCTCTCTCTCTCTCTCTCTCTCTCTCTCTCTCTCTCTCTCTCTCTCTCTCTCTCTCTCTCTCTTCTCTCTCTCTCTCGCTCTCTCTCTCTCGCTCTCTCTCTCGCTCTCTCTCTCTCTGGTCCTGGCACCCTGCTATATACCTACCTTATCCTTTAAGTCCATGCTATATCAGTCTATGAAGAAGAATGAGCAAGAGAGAAAGATAAGGTTGTTGGGAAGTGGAGAACTAAAAGGGGGAGGAGGGGATGATGAGGGAGAGTGTTAAATGACAGAGATCTGGGAGAAGGATAGAGAGATTGAAGAAGACGAGAGAGGCCAGAAAGTATTATTAACATACAACCTCTCAGTAAATGCCATCTACATACAAGCTGAAACAGGACTACAAAATGAAATGTTATTACACTCTCACATACAGTATTGTGTCTCTGTTATTAGCTGTGAGATTGTTGGGTTGGCTGTGTCTGAGACCAGATAAATACACCTCTCACAGGCACCCTTATCATCCTGAACCGCAGTAGCTCTATTTTCCCCTGACAACTACCTTTAGAGATAACTAATAGCCCCGCTAGCCACATTTAATTGGAAATCTATGGCTGCATTTATTTTAGAGCAGAGCTGACAAGCGCGATTCTCCGCTTTTATGTATTATAAAACTGCACACAATCACTAAAGGCAAGACAGCAGCAGATATTTCATGGACATTACCTATATCAATACACGTACAGGCGAAGGGAGGAGAAGGTTAGAAGAGGACTTTTTCGTGTGTGTCCGTCCAAGAGAAGGGCTTTATCAGTCTCTGTCACGTCTCCTCAAGACAAAAGGAATGATGTAGTTCTGTCCTTGAGCTGTCCTTGTCTATTAACCAGCACAAAAACATCCTGTGGCGTAATGCATTAGCATCAAATAGCCCCCGCGATATGCAACTTTTCAGGGAAGTTAGGAACCAATATACACAAGCAGTCAGGAAAGCAAAGGCTAACTTTTTCAAACAGAAATTTGCATCCTGTAGCACTAACTCCAAAAAGTTTTGGGACACTGTAAAGTCCATGGAGAATAAGAGCACTTCCTCCCAGTTGCCCACTGCACTGAGGCTAGGAAACACTATCACCACCGATAAATCTACAATAATCGAGAATTTCAACAAGCATTTTGCTACAGCTGGCCATGCTTTCCATCTGGCTACCACTACCCCGGCCACCAACTCTGCACCCTCCGCTGCAACTTGCCCATGCCCCCCCCCCCCGCTTCTCCTTCACACAAATTCAGACAGCTGACATTTTGAAAGAGCTGCAAAATCTGGACCCCTACAAATCAGCTGGGCTAGACAATCTGGACCCTTTCTTTCTAAAACTAGCCGCCGAAATTGTCGCAACCCCTATTACTAGTCTGTTCAACCTCTCTTTCATAACGTCTGAGATCCCCAGAGATTGGAAAGCTGCCGCGGTCATCCCCCTCTTCAAAGAGGGTGACACTCTAGATCCAAACTGCTACAGACCTATATCCATCCTGCCCTGCCTTTCGAAAGTATTTGAAAGCCAAGTTAACAAACAGATCACCGACCATTTCGAATACCACAGGTCCTCAACTGGCAGCTTCATTAAATAGTACCCACAAAACACCAGTCTCAACGTCAACAGTGAAGAGGCGACTCCGGGATGCTGACCTTCTGGCAAATAAAAAGAAAAGATGAATATGGGCAGTCTGAGATATGGCTTTTTCTTTGCAACTCTGCCTGGAAGGTCAGCATCCCGGAGTCGCCTCTTCACTGTTGACGTTGAGACTGGTGTTTTGCGGGTACTATTTAATGAAGCTGCCAGTTGAGGACCTGTGAGGCGTCTGTTTCTCAAACTAGACACTCTAATGTATTTGTCCTCTTGCTCAGTTGTGCACCGGGGCCTCCCACTCCTCTTTCTATTCTGGTTAGAGCCAGTTTGCGCTGTTATGTGAAGGGAGTAGTACACAGCGTTGTACGAGATCTTCAGTTTCTTGGCAATTTCTCGCATGGAATAGCCTTCATTTCTCAGAACAAGAATAGACTGACGAGTTTCAGAAGAAAGTTATTTGTTTCTGGCCATTTCGAGCCTTTAATCGAACCCACAATTGCTGAAGCTCCAGATACTCAACTAGTCTCAAGGCCAGTTTTATTGCTTCTTTAATCAGCATCAACAGTTTTCAGCCTGGCTAACATAATTGCAAAAGGGTTTTCTAATGATAATTTAGCCTTTTAAAATTATAAACTGGGATTAGCAAACACAATGTGCCATTGGAACACAGGACTGATGGTTTGCTTTACAACATTAACGATGTCTACACTGTATTTCTGATCAATTTGATGTTATTTTAATGGACAGAAAATTGCTTTTCTTTCGACAACAAGGACATTTCTAAGTGACACCATAGTTTTGAACGGTATTGTACCTGTGAGAAGAGGAGGCTGAGAGATCTCTGTAGTATGTAGTGGGGAGACCAGGAGGCTGAGAAATCTCTGTATTATGTAGCGGGGAGACCGGGAGGCTGAGAGATCTCTGTAGTATGTAGTGGGGAGAAGAGGAGGCTGAGAGATCTCTGTAGTATGAAGCTGGGAGACCGGGAGGCTGAGAGAACTCTGTAGTATGTAGCGGGGAGAAGAGGAGGCTGAGAGATCTCTGTAGTATGTAGCGGGGAGACGAGGAGGCTGAGAGATCTCTGTAGTATGTAGCGGGGAGACGAGGAGGCTGAGAGATCTCTGTAGTATGTAGCGGGGAGACCGGGAGGCTGAGAGATCTCTGTAGTATGTAGCGGGGAGACCGGGAGGCTGAGAGATCTCTGTAGTATGTAGCGGGGAGACGAGGAGGCTGAGAGATCTCTGTAGTATGTAGCGGGGAGACGAGGAGGCTGGGAGATCTCTGTAGTATGTAGCGGGGAGACCGGGAGGCTGAGAGATCTCTGTAGTATGTACTGGGGAGAAGAGGAGGCTGAGAGATCTCTGTAGTATGTACTGGGGAGAAGAGGAGGCTGAGAGATCTCTGTAGTATGTAGCGGGGAGAGGAGGAGGCTGAGAGATCTCTGTAGTATGTAGCGGGGAGACAGAAAGGCTTATAGTGTAGAGAAATGCTTAATGTTATGGAGATCATGTATCAAATGAGGTCGTACTTTGAAGAGGTGTGTGTGTACTGTTTGTGTGTGTGTGTTCCAAATGTATAACCCCCTGATAAAGCCAAACAAGGTCACATCGCCTGTATCTATGTTCTGAAAAGTTATCCTATGGTTGTCAGGGGCCCAACTTTCTGATTTAGTGCCTTGTGCTTAGGGGACAGTTTGTATGTGTGTGTGTGTGTGTGTGTGTGTGTGTGTGTGTTTGTGTGTGTGTGTGTGTGTGTGTGTGTTTGTGTGTGTGTGTTTGTGTGTGTGTGTCCGAACCTATGTGTGTGTAACTGTGTGATTTAAAGCTGTGTGGTTAGGGGCCAATGCATCAGTGGTAGCTGTCACCATGAGGAAGGCTTTATGTATGTGTTCTCCTCTCCCTGGGAGAAACCAGCAGGGACAAAGAGCATACCTTCATTACGGGCGAGTTAAAGGGCCCCTTCCATCCATCTCTCCCTCTCTCCACTTCTCTCCTCCTCTCTCATCTCTCCATCTCTATCTAAGATTAATAGAGTTCTGTGGATAGTAGATAAACATACCCAAGGCACAATCGCACAAAGACAAATAAAAAAAGTTTTGTGCCGAAAAACAAGTTGTTGTGCCAAAGAAAGGGGTTGTTCTGCCGAAAAAAAGTTGTTGTGCCGTTGAGGGAGAAATGAGATAGTGTGCTTCATTAGACAGATCCGTCAGTAGTGGTTAAGCTGGTGATATGAGGATTTGTTTGACTCGCATGCCCAAAGTAATTGCCTTTTGAGAATAAATAAAGTTTCTTCAATTGGATTATGCTAATCAAATTTGTTCCAAACAGAAAGATGATAAATGCATGGAATAAACCTAATTTTTTCTACACATTTTTGTTTCATTGTCATGGAAGACAATACTTATTCATTTATTATTATACTTCAACCACCTCCAGAAATCCTCCAGAAAACAAAAACATCATCATAATTTCACAGTCTCACAGCCATGCTTCGCCTTCAATTCCACTTCAGCCAACAACCAGTCATAGAGGTCACTTCTTCTCAGCGAGTCTCAACATCCCGCAACCTCATTGGATGACCCTTTAACGAGCCCTCTTTATTCTAACACACGATTCGTCAAAACATTCAAAAGCATCGGCTGCTCCTGCTCTGCTCACCTCCTAGTAGGACGGATTGACCGTGAGTGATGAATTAGCATAGTAATTGATAATTACTCAAAGATCAGTGGGGCCGTTGTTCTCTCTGATGGCTCCGTGTGTTCCCGCTCAGATTTAGGTCAGCTAAAAGGAGAAGTGTAATTGAGTGCCTTGTGGCTTATTTAACAAACTAACACTAATTACAGCAGAATGAATGGAGATGGAAGAGAGAGGGAGGCCCCACATTATGTTGTGTTATCGGGGGCGCTCACCTGGTCTGTTTGGAAATCGCTTTATCTAGAATCTAGAACATCAGCCCTCTTATACATGTAAGTAAGGGCATGTGTGCTGGCACACACAAACACACACACACACACACACACACACACACGAGGACATACACAAGAAAACACACAAACCAGGACACACGCACGCATGCACACACACACACACACAAGGACACGTTCACACACACACTGACAGACACAAACCAGTGTGTTTCAAGTCATGGGTTGTGTCCTAATTTTGAGGGGAGATGTTTAGAGTTGGTCCTAAATTCACCTGTAGACCTCGCCGGCCATCTCTGAATCCATATTAGATCCATCTCTGAATCCATTTAAGATCCATCTCTGAATCCATCTTAGATCCATCTCTGAATCCATCTTAGATCCACCTCTGAATCCATCTTACATCCATCTCTGAATCCATCTGTCCGGTGGTGGTTTTGAGTAATGATTCCTCATCATTATTGCCTTTTATCAATCTGTTATGTCCTTCAACACACACAGCTTCACACCACAACAAAAAACCCAAGAGAGAAAGAAGGAAGGAAGGATTACAGCTGTTTGTCAACTGAGGGCAGGGGGTTATCTGTTATTTTGTTATTTTTCGTTTCTTGTCTTTTAACTTTGAGCACGCGTTCTCTTCATCTGCCCCGCTTCCTCCTCTTCCTGTCCAGAGGAAAGAGAATCACCCGTGAACACGTCATCAGGATGCAGGATACTGTGTTAGAAACATTAGCATTTCAAAGCCCTCTCCTTTATGGCTATAATTCCATCTAAAGCAATTATTAAATTAACATTCGTAAGTGCTGACTAGGACTCTGTTAAAAAAAAGAAGAGTTGCCTGCATTGATAATGAAGAGAAGAGAAGGTAGGTCGAAAGGGATCAAAGGTATGGTAATGTCTATGGTAAAAGGGATGGGAACGTGAGAGGTCTATACAAAAGGCAGAGAAGAAAGGAGGGAGGTGATTCCCCCCAATGGGTGAGAGACTCTGGGGGGAGAGAATAACCTATAAATAGGATCTTGGGGTGAGAGGAACCTATAAATACAATCTGGGGGGAGAGAGGAACCTATAAATAGGATCTGTGGGAGAGATAAACCTATAAATAGGGTTTGAGGGGAGAGAGGGAGACATAATCTGCTAGAATTAGTGAACTAAATAGGGAATATGGTGCTATTTGGGATGAAGACAAGGTCCTTGAGAGAAAAATGTGTTCATTATTCCGTTTTTTGTTCCAAGTACTAACATGTTACGGTCTTCCTCATTCCGAGATTCAACTGTTACAACTATAGAACTAATTATCTATCTGACAGCTAGCCAATGGATGGAATGGTCTGCAATAACCTTCAGACTTTTGCTCACCCCCATTGAGCAGAAAGTTTAGAATGATTCTGTGAAGAGTAGGCTACTCCCATAAGCACAAAATATTATTGAAATCCAATGCTATGCGATTCAGTTTGACTGATAGATCATTGTTGCTAGATGTTCAAACCACAGTTCAACCTGAGGACAGTGTCATCTCTGATTGACCAAGACCAGTTGAAATGAATTTCCGCCAATACGTACCCTTTCTCTGTTGTCAACGGAAATGTTATTTCTATTCACCTTTCTGTTTCATCCACAACACTATATCTACTGTATCTTCCCTCTGGTCTCTCCTCTTCTCTTTCTCTCTTCTGTTCTTTCTGATTCTCTTGTTATTTTGTCTATATTATGTATGATGATAAGACAGTCATGGAGGGCCTTGTCTTGGTCTAAGGTTGAAATGGAACTAGAAGAATGAAACAGTAACAACTGTAAGGAAGACGCTTGATCTCAAGGCAGTCTCTAGCTTTATCTAACAGGTAGAGAAGCAGGCAGCAACACCTGTCTGGTTTATAGATTAAGGTAGGGATCAGCACAACAGTCATGTGTGCATTGATTTAATCATCATCTAACAGAATAAGAGCTTTTAGACATTTCCTTGCAAGCTCAGTGAGTAGACAGTATTTGCTGAGAGAGTATTGTTTTGCCTGGAGCAATGCAATGGACAGTTTACAGCACTGGGAAAATCTGCTCTGTAAATATTTTTGTCTGTTTTTCACAGATCACCTGTCAATCAATATCTGTGTAGACATTAAGCACAGATCTAGGATCAGCTTACCCTCCCTCAAATCCTAATCTTCAACATGAGGTGGTGAATCACAAAACTGATCTTAGACCAGTGTCTACGTACAACCCCCTTCTATACTCTGTATTGTGTTAATGCAGCTGAAGTGACTCCTGCCTTTTCCTTTCATCTTGATCGTCCATCACCAAGACAACAAAAGCAGCAGTGAACTTTAAAGGGAACAGGGTGCCATGTGGGACGCAGTCCCTGTCTGGTTCCCTTGTTCTTTTTCAGGTCTTCAATTAAATGTATTTACTTCTCAGCCTTCCCTTGTTCTTCAAAGACTCCGATCAAGGGAACAGCTGTCTTTTCAACCGTCAAAGTCCTCCCTCTCTCTCTCTCTTTCTCTCTCTCCATCCCTCATTCTCTCTCTCTACTGTCTAACTCTGGCCTGAACAACAAGTTTTGATGCATTAGGGACAAAGGACAGGATGTGAAAATAATTGGGAAGGAATATTAGGGATCTAAAAGGATGTGAAATACTCAACAACAGGTGAGAGATTTGAACTTGTGAGAAAAATGATGGTGATGGTGATGGCGATGACGATGATGATGTCTCTGTTGAATTAAAACTGAAATATCACATTTACATAAGTATTCAGACCCTTTACTCAGTACTTTGTTGAAGCACCTTTGGCAGCAATTACAGCTTCGAGTCTTCTTGGGTATGACGCTACAAGCTTGGCACACCTGTATTTGGGGAGTTTCTCCCATTCTTCTCTGCAGATCCTCTCAAGTTCTGTCAGGTTGAATGGGGAGCGTTGCTGCACAGCAATTTTCAGGTCTCTCCAGAGATGTTCGATCGGAATTAAGTCCGGGCTCTGGCTGGACCACTCAAGGACATTCAGAGACTTGTCCCGAAGCTACTCCTGCATAGTCTTGGCTTTGTGCTTAGGGTCGTTGTCCTGTTGGTAGGTCTGAGGTCCTGAGGTACTGAGCACTCAGGAGCAGGTTTTCATCAAGGATCTCTCTGTACTGTGCTCTGTTAATCTTTACTTCGATCCTGACTAATCTCCCAGTCCCTGCCGCTGAAAAAGATCCCCACAGCAAGATGCTGCCACCACCATGCTTCACCTTAGGGATGGTGCCAGGTTTCCTCCAGACGTGATGCTTGGCATTCAGGCCAAAGAGTTCAATCTTGGTTTCATCAGACCAGAGAATCTTTTTTCTCATGGTGTGAGAGTCTTTGGATGCCTTTTGGCAAACTCCAAGTGAGCTGTTATGTGCCTTTTACTGAGGAGTGGCTTCCGTCTGGCCACTCTACCATAAAGGCCTGATTGGTGGAGTGCTGCAGAGATGGTTGTCCGTCTGGAAGGTTTTCCCATCTCCACAGAGTAACTCTAGAGCTCTGTCAGAGAAACCATCGGGTTCTTGGTCACCTCCCTGACCAAGGCCCTTCTCCCCTGATTGCTCAGTTTGGCAGGGCGCTCAGCTCTAGGAAGAATCTAGGTGGTTCCAAACTACTTCCATTTAAGAATGATGGAGGCCACTGTGTTCTTGGGGACCTTCAATGCTCCAGAAATGTTTTGGTACCATTCCCCAGATCTGTGCCTCGACACAATCCTGTCTCGAGCTCTACGGACAATTCCTTCGACCTCATGGCTTGGTTTTTGCTCTGACATGCACTGTCAACTGAGGGACCTTATATAGACATTCCGTCTCTCACAGTTGAAGTGTACCTATGATAAAAATTACAGACCTCTACATGCTTTCTAAGTAGGAAGACCTGCAAAATCGGCAGTGTATCAAATACTTGTTCTCCCCACTGTACTTTCCGAAGGCACTGTATATATGTACAGTGAGGGAAAAAAGTATTTGATCCCCTGCTGATTTTGTACGTTTGCCAACTGACAAAGACATGCTCTGTCTATAATTTTAATGGTAGGTTTATTTGAACAGTGAGAGACAGAATAACAACAACAAAAAACAGAAAAACGCATGTCAAAAATGTTATAAATTGATTTGCATTTTAATGAGGGAAATAAGTATTTGACCCCTCTGCAAAACATGACTTATTACTTGGTGGCAAAATCCTTGTTGGCAATCACATAGGTCAGACGTTTCTTGTAGTTGGCCACCAGGTTTGCACACATCTCAGGAGGGATTTTGTCCCACTCCTCTTTAAAGATCTTCTCCAAGTCATTAAGGTTTCGAGCCTGACGTTTGGCAACTCGAACCTTCAGCTCCCTCCACAGATTTTCTATGGGATTAAGGTCTGGAGACTGGCTAGGCCACTCCAGGACATTAATGTGCTTCTTCTTGAGCCACTCCTTTGTTGCCTTGGCCGTGTGTTTTGGGTCATTGTCATGCTGGAATAACCATCCACGGCCCATTTTCAATGCCCTGGCTGAGGGAAGGAGGTTCTCACCCAAGATTTGACGGTACATGGCCCCGTCAATCGTCCCTTTGATGCGGTGAAGTTGTCCTGTCCCCTTGACAGAAAAACACCCCAAAAGCATAATGTGTCCACCTCCATGTTTGACAGTGGGGATGGTGTTCTTGGGGTCATAGGCAGCATTCCTCCTCCTCCAAACACGGCGAGTTCAGTTGATTCCAAAGAGCTCGATTTTGGTCTCATCTGACCACAACACTTTCACCCAGTTCTCCTCTGAATCATTCAGATGTTCATTGGCAAACTTCAGACGGGCATGTATGCTTTCTTGAGCAGGAGGACCTTGCGGAAGCTGCAGGATTTCAGTCCTTCACGGCGTAGTGTGTTACCAATTGTTTTCTTGGTGACTATGGTCCCAGATGCCTTGAAATCATTGACAAGATCCTCCCGTGTAGTTCTGGGCTGATTCCTCACCATTCTCATGATCATTGCAATTCCACGAGGTGAGATCTTGCATGGAGCCACAGGCCGAGGGAGATTGACAGTTATTTTGTGTTTCTTCCATTTGCGAATAATCACACCAACTGTTGTCACCTTCTCACCAAGCTGCTTGGCGATGGTCTTGTCGCCCAGTCCATCCTTGTGTAGGTCAACAATCTTGTCCCTGACATCCTTGGAGAGATCTTTGGTCTTGGCCATGGTGGAGAGTTTGGAATCTGATTGATTGATTGCTTCTGTGGACAGGTGTTTTTTATACAGGTAACAAACTGAGATTAGGAGCACTCCCTTTAAGAGTGTGTTCCTAATCACAGCTCGTTACCTGTATAAAAGACACCTGGGAGCCAGAAATCTTTCTGATCGAGTGGGGGTCAAATACTTATTTCCCTCATTAAAATGCAAATCAATTTATAATAGTTTTGACATGCATTTTTCTGGATTTTTTTGTTGTTATTCTGTCTCTCACTGTTCAAATAAACCTACCATTAAAATTATAGACTGATCATTTCTTTGTCAGTGGGCAAATGTACAAAATCAGCAGGGGATCAAATACTTTTTTCCCTCACTGTATATGACTTTCTTGAGCAGGGGGACCTTGCGGGCACTGCAGGATTTCAGTCCTTCACGGCGTAGTGTGTTACCAATTGTTTTCTTGGTGACTATGGTCCCAGCTATCTTGAGAACATTGACAAGATCCTCCCGATCATTGCAACTCCACGAGGTGAGATCTTGCATGGAGCCCCAGGCCGAGGGAGATTGACAGTTCTTTTGTGTTTCTTCCATTTGCGAATAATCGCACCATCTGTTGTCACCTTCTCACCAAGCTGGTTGGCGATGGTCTTGTAGCCCATTCCAGTCTTGTGTAGGTAGTTTTTTCCCTCACTGTATATGGGGAATTGGAAATGATGCCGACAGTTACATTGATGGAAGCCACAATCTATCTGCAATATTTAAGCTGATCTACCCCTCTAAAACAGAAAAAACTTTTTAAAAAAGAGCACCAAGACCAAAATCCACTTCCCTTGGCATATATCTCCCGAGTGGCGCAGTGGTCTAAGGCACTGCATCGCAGTGCTAGCTGTGCCACTAGAGATCCTGGTTCGAATCCAGGCTCTGTCATAGCCGGCCGCGACCGGGAGACCAATGGTGCGCAATTGGCCCAGCGTCGTCCAGGGTAGGGGAGGGAATGGCCGGCAGGGATGTAGCTCAGTTGATAGAGCATGGCGTTTGCAACGCCAGGGTGGTGGGTTTGATTCCCACAGGGGGTATGGAGAAAATAAAATGTATACATTAACTATAAGTCGCTCTGGATAAGAGCGTCTGCTAAAATGACTAAAATGTAATTGTCTGTGTCTCTTTCCATGTATTTATTTGATTCTTCCCAGGATGCAGGCTGAGCAATCAAGGGACACGCTACCAACTGTTCCTCATTTCAGACTTATGATTTTAGCCAAGATACCCGGATCTCAAGCGTCATACCGGTCTCCAGAGTGGTGCACTTTGGAATATGACTAGTGCCTCCTCACAGCGATGTGATTTGTCTAATCTGCAATGCCCTCTGGGAGATGAGTAAGACTCCCTTGCACACCGCTCGGCTCACACTCCGCTGGTCTCCACCTGACTGGCTGGCTGGCTGACAATCCTCTCTCTCTTTATCTTTCCCTGTCTCTCTCACACCATCCCTCTATCCACCACCACAGTACACACAGGTGTATCCAGCCAGTGAGAATAAATGGTGTTAGATAACACATCAGATGAGATGGATTGACATTTCAAAGTGTCTTAGTGAGCTGATGTCTTAAGACATGAATGACGTATGATATTCCATGAAATGTAATGATGAAATTGGATGCATCCCAAATAGCATTCTCTTCCCTTTGTAGGGCATATAGGTCTGCAAAGGGAGCCAATAGGGCTGTAGCTAAAATCATTGAATGGGCCCTGGTCAAAGGTAGTGCACTATATAGAGAACAGGGTACCATTTGGGACCAGAAATTGAAAGCATTGATAATTCAAACAAACCCTTTCAAACAGACAGCCTACTGTACAAACGGTAACAACTCTCAGCTTTGTATTTTACGTAATAAAATAATTAGTTTAGCTACTTTTAGGTCTTTACCTCTGAATGTGGAACGAACGTAAATTCCAGGTACAAATGAGTATCTTTAAACATCATCTCCTCTCCCTCTATCCAAATATAGTCCAGCTTCCTGAAAACACCAATTCAAATCTTTAGGGACACTTTATCTCAGAGAGCCTCTCTATGTGCTTTATATTGTCAAGAGGATTAGGATGATTTTGGATATCTCATGCATGCTGATTCATCTAGCTAGGTACTTCTCCTGGATTTCAGTAATCACCTCAAAGTTTTGTTTGCTTATATGTTCATTTTCAGGCAAGATAAAACAAATGTTCTTCACTCTCTCTCTCTCTCTCTCTCTCTCTCTCTCTCTCTCTCTCTCTCTCTCTCTCTCTCTCTCTCTCTCTCTCTCTCTCTCTCTCTCTCTCTCTCTCCTCACTATTTCTCTCTTTCCTCTTTACTGACAGTGAGACAGATCAGGTGAGTCAAAAGCCTCCTATCATAACCATCCAGATGCCTTAGTTATGCAGATGCTGAGTTCAAATGACACAGAATGAGATGAGACAAAACGAGAAGGGTGCAAGGAGAGGAGAGATGCTCCTGTCTGGGAGTGGCTAGGTGAGGAGAGATGCTCATGTCTGTGTGAGGCTAGGTGAGGAGAGATGCTCCTGTCTGGGAGAGGTGAGGAGAGCCTCTCCTTTCTGGGAGAGGCTAGGTGAGGAGAGCTGCTTTTGTCTGGGAGAGGCTAGGTGAGGAGAGATGCTCTTGTCTGGGAGAGGCTAGGTGAGGAGAGCTGCTCCTGTCTGGGAGAGGCTAGAAGAGGAGAGATGCTCTTGTCTGGGAGAGGCTAGGTGAGGAGAGCTGCTCCTGTCTGGGTGAGGCTAGCTGAGGAGAGATGCTCTTGTCTGGGTGAGACTAGGTGAGGATAGCTGCTCTTGTCTGTGTGAGGCTAGGTGAGGAGAGATGCTCTTGTCTCTGTGAGGCAAGGTGAGGAGAGCTGCTCATGTCTGGGTGAGGCTAGGTGGGGAGAGATGCTCTTGTCTGGGTGAGGCTAGGTGAGGAGAGATGCTCTTGTCTGGGTGAGCTAGGTGGGGATAGATGCTCTTGTCTGGGTGAGCTAGGTGGGGATAGATGCTCTTGTCTGGGTGAGGCTAGGTGAGGAGAGATGCTCTTGTCTGGGTGAGGCCTGGTGAGGATAGCTGCTCTTGTCTGGGTGAGGCTAGGTGAAGAGAACTGCTCCTGTCTGAGCAAGGCTAGGAGAGGAGAGCTGCTCCTGTCTGGGAGAGGCTAGGTGAGGAGAGCTGCTCCTGTCTGGGAGAGGCTAGCTGAGGAGAGGTGCTCCTGTCTGGGAGAGGCTAGCTGAGGAGAGATGTTCTTGTCTGGGTGAGGCCTGGTGAGGATAGCTGCTCTTGTCTGTGTGAGGCTAGCTGAGGAAATATGCTCTTGTCTGTGTGAGACTAGGTGAGGATAGCTACTCTTGTCTGTGTGAGGCTAGCTGAGGAAATATGCTCTTGTCTGTGTGAGGCAAGGAGAGGAGAGCTGCTCATGTCTGGGTGAGGCTAGGTGAGGAGAGATGCTCTTGTCTGGGTGAGGCTAGGAGAGGAGAGATGCTCTTGTCTGGGAGAGGCAAGGTCAGGAGAGCTGCTCCTGTCTGAGCGAGGCTAGGTGAGGAGAGATGCTCTTGTCTGGGTGAGGCCTGGTGAGGATAGCTCCTCTTGTCTGTGTGAGGCTGGGTGAGTAGAGATGCTCTTGTCTGTGTGAGGCAAGGTGAGGAGAGCTGCTCATGTCAGGGTGAGGCTAGGTGAGGAGAGATGCTCTTGTCTGGGTGAGGCTAGGTGAGGAGAGATGCTCTTTTCTGGGTGAGGCTAGGTGAGGAGAGCTGCTTTTGTCTGGGAGAGGCTAGGTGAGGAGAGATGCTCTTTTCTGGGAGAGGTGAGGAGAGATGCTCTTGTCTGGGTGAGGCTAGGTGAGGAGAGCTGCTCCTGTAGGCTAGGTGAGCTCGGTGAAGCTCCCCGCATGTGTGTGCTACCCATGTAAAGCCAGGCATAAACAAGTGGCATGGATAACACCAGAAAGCATATTGATGCATCAGAGTAACACTTTTTCATTTCAGGCTCCATTTGGTTGGCTCCCGGGAAAACACAACCACCGCTTCTATTGGATGTCCTGGATTGGAGGAGAGAGAGGATGAGAGAGAGAGAGGGTGAGAGAGAGAGAGAAGAGAGAGAGAGAGAGAGAGAGAGAGAGAGAGAGAGAGAGAGAGAGAGAGAGAGAGAGAGAGAGAGAGAGAGAGAGAGAGAGAGAGAGAGAGAGAGAGAGAGAGAGAGAGAGAGAGAGAGAGAGAGAGAGAGAGAGAATATGTTCATGTCACCATTCGTATCTACTGTGAGTCTGTACATGTGTGTTACCATATGAGTGTTTCTATACGTGGGTGTCCGCTACCTGTTAGTTGCCTACAGAAAGGCAATAGCTGGTATATTTGCTAAAAGCCTTAGCTTGTCTTGCTGCTAAAGCAAGTGAAATGGAACTGGACCTACAGACATGTGATAAAGATGGGAGTACAACGTCCCTCATCCCTGCTACGCTTCCCAGTCATAAAATATTCACAGAGATGATATCAAGATTTATATGAGTACTGACTGTCAGTCGAGACACAGTAACGATCACTGCACCTAGATGTTATGATTTATATGGAGATGGGTTCTGATGGTTCAGTTTTGATAACATCTAGGAGACAGGGGACAGGTAATATAAGGTTCACCTCTGCTGCAGATAAAGATTTGATATCTCTCCAACATCCTAGCAGGGTTGAATTCAGTTCAGCATCCTTCTATAACGTATGACAAGGCTTTAGGTCAGAATTTATGTTTTATAGTTTTATATAATCTGTGGCAAGGCTTTAAGTCAGAATTGATGTTTTCTAGTTTGAGCTAAACACACACAAACAAGGGTAAAGGGAAGATGTTGCCTGAAGGTTTACAGAACGAATATTCCAGAACATTGTATAAAGTCAACACAGCTACTCCTTGTGTGTTAAAGTAACCCGCAGGTCGGATTATGGCGACATGTTCCAGTTGAGTGATTGGCCAACCCAGCTAGCACTTAACGTTCTGAGAGGCATATGTTTCTTACAGCGTGGTTGTCCTGTGGTTATTTAGCATACAACCATCCCACAACTTTCTGGGAATGGTGCAGTATAGTTGCTTGGCTTTGGAACATTCTCAGCACATTTAAGGAAAGTGACAAAAAAACTTTACAAAAATGTAAATGAAATGTAACCAGGTTTGAACTTTTAGGAAACATTCTGTTAAAGTAATGAAATGCCAAGAAAACAATGTTCTGGTCATCAAGTCATGTCATCACATTGTTCAGAGAACGTTAAGAAATAACGTTCTTCTATGGGAATTTCAGTATTTCAGCTTAACGTTTCCTATAGGTTTTCTTATGGTTCTATTTAAAGTCATGTTCTCAAATTGTTCTGAGAACGTTAAGAAAACTTTCCATAAAAACCACAAGAAAACTTTAGTAGCATTCAGAGAATATTCTAAGAATGTTATTTAAAAACTTACACATTCAGTTTTCAGTATGAAGAAAACTCTCTCTATCCTCTTGGCCACACCTGATCTTAATGACTGCTTGTTTCCTTTGAAATGGGGTCTGAACTAAAATGAACAGCTTTGTATGAGTTACAAAAAACATGACATCCTGCTTGATCCTAATTCCATGGATAAACAACAGAAGACTATAGGTTTGAATCTCACTGACACTGTTCCACAATAGAAAATATATGTGTTTGCATGATTAATACCTAAGCAATTGAATTGACATGTGTCCTATCTGTGCTTAGAGTTCAAAACAGTTAAGCTAGCAGTGTTATTAAAAGTCTTATTGAAACATGTTCTCAGAATGTTATTTAATTACCTTCAAATAACCTATAATTTCCATTCTCAGAACCTCCCTGCAACCTAAACATTTACGTTCCCAGAACAGGCTACATATTCACTTCCATTCTCAGTTTCACCGGTCAGGAAACTTATGGCTTCGTTCCCAGAACCAATGGGAAACCAAAACGTATGTTCCCACAACTTCCAAGGAACCAAATGTGCTAGCTGGGTAATGTTCTTTGACCACTTCTATTTACTGTTATTGCTTTGGGAGTAGGAAGCAACAAATGCATCTATTTGATGCATTGCTTGTATATATTTATTCTGTTGGAATGAGACAGATTAATAAGTATTAAGCAGTCAACATTTTATTTTATTCTATTTTATTAAAGACATACATATTGGGAACCCAACTAGCTCTCACAGTCTCACGTCGGAATTAGACGTTCATCCATGTTTCTCAAACATCATATTTTGAAGTTCCAAACGTCAACTTTCGAAGTGTTTATGGTTAAGTTTCGGCATTACCTTCGCATTTTTTAAATTAGGGTTAAGTTTAGGCATTAACTCCGAAATCTTAAGGTTAGGCATTAACTCTGAATGGTTAAGTTAACAGTTAAGGTTTGGGATAGGCTTAAAACAAAAATAACTATCTATTGCTGGATTGGAACTTGCAACCTTTGGAATCAGAGGCAGATACTTACTTGCATCCACCATCCCCATCCACAATGCCCTGCAAAACCGAAACCTACTTGAAGGTAACAGCGTTCACTGTTGCCCCTAGTGGCCGATTTCCACGTAATCTCCCAACGTCCTCAGACATGGATGGATGTCGAATACTGACTTGTATCACGGGTGACCTGGCTGTTAGAACAACAGGCAGTCTTGATTCTCAGCAGAACTTCATTGTTGTTGAATGGTGCACAGTGCTGTTTATTTAATGCCTTAAAGGCCCAGTGCAGTCAAACAAGTGTTAAATATATATATATATATATATATATATATATATATATATATATATATATATATATATATATATATATATATGTGTTATATATCAATCAATCAATCAAATGTATTTATAAAGCCCTTTTTACATCAGCAGATGGCACAAAGAGCTATACAGAAACCCAGCCTAAAACCCCAAACAGCAAGCAATGCAGATGTAGAAGCACGGTGGCTAGGAAAAACTCCCTAGAAAGGCAGGAACCATGGAAGAAACCTTCCGAGGAACCAGGTCCTCTTCTGGCTGTGCCAGGTGGAGATTATAAGAGTACATAGCCATTTAAGGCCAGATTGTTCTTCAACATTATCAAACATGACCAGCAGGGTCAAATAATAATCACAGTTGCTGTAGAGGGTGCAACAGGTCAGCACCTCAGGAGTAAATGTCAGTTGGCTTTTCATAGCCGAGCATTCAGAGGTCGAGACAGCAGGTGCGGTAGAGAGAGAGAGAGAGAGACGGAAACAGCAGGTCCGGGACAAGTTAGCACGTCCAATGAACAGAACAGTTGAAACTGGAGCAGCAGCATGACCAGGTGGACTGGGGACAGCCAGGAATCATCAGTCCAGGGAGGGAGGGAGAGAGAATTAGAGGGAGCATACTTAAATTAACACAGGACACCAAATAAGACAGGAGAATTACACCAGATATAACAGTCTGACCCTAGCCCCCCGGCAGATAGACTACTGCAGCATTGATACTGGAGACTGAGACAAGGGTGGGTCGGGGGAAACTGTAGCCTGAAATGTCTGCCTGTTTTGGTGGGATGGCCTTTGCAGTAAATTAGTCAATAGACCAACAGGAAAGAGTGTTCCAAACCTCTTTGGTAATAACAGCTAGTTTTCCATTTTCCCCTCCCAAGTCAGACTACTCCCAGACTGTCCTAGCAAAATTCTTGCTCAAGAAATTGTTCTTTGCTAAGAAGCTATTTATGTTACTTTTTGACCATTTTGATTTTAAATAATCACAGTAAGGTACTTAATTGTTACCCAGAAATTATTTGATAATGAGATAATTTTTTTAACTGTGCATTGGAACTTTAATAATGAAGGCATTTTTTATTCAACTTTAATTGTAAAGTTTGACAGCATATTTAGTTTATCTTCTATTTCTGTAATCCTATCTTAATCCAGACATTATTATGTCTTTATATACATTTTTCATTTCAAGTACTGTCATCGAATGGTACAGTATCAACAGTATGTTTTTATTCTGTTGAATACAAACCCTAAAGCTAACGTTTTATTTAAATACCTGTAAGGTGCCCAAAGGGAAGCCAGCCAGGCTTTCACCGAACGCCACCTCCATGACCATGACCAGTGAGAAAGTAACACTACACACCACCACTGACACACGCACGCACGCAAGCACGCACGCACGCACGCACACACACAGACAAGCCCTCACTCCCTTAATACTCCTGCTCCACTAGTGCCCCTTCACTAAACCCTATTGTGCCCTTGTTCCCCCTGCCTCTCTTTCTCTCTCACCCACCAACACACACACACACACACACACACACACACACACACACACACACACACCCTGCCCAGTCACCCTGCCACCCATGTCAAAAGACACAGGGGATTATTTGACCTCTTGCCACCTCCCCAACGTCTCAACTGGAGAGTGAGAACAAAAGGTCACTTAGTCTCCTTGGCAGAAAACACACACAAAGATAAACACAAAACAAAATCACTTAGTCTCCTTGGCAGAAAACTTAGACTAAGATAGACACAAAACACACACACCAAGTCTAGGTCCAAAAGGCTTCTTAACAGCTTCTACCCCCAAGCCATAAGACTCCTGAATAGCTAATCATGGCTACCCGGACTATTTGCATTGCCCCCCCACCCCCACCCCCACCCCCACCCACCCTACCCTACCCTACCCTACCCTACCCTCTTTTACGCTGCTGCTACTCTGTTTATCATTTATGCATAGTCACTTTAACTCTACCCACATGTACATATTACCTAAATTACCTAGACTAATTACCCCGCACATTGACTCTGTACATGTACCCCTTGTATATAGCCTCCCTACTGTTATTTTATTTTACTGCTGCTCTTTAATTATTTTATATTCTTTACTTATACATTTTTTACTTAACTTTTTTTTTTTTTTACTACATTGTTGGTTAAGAGCTTGTAAGTAAGCATTTCACTGTAAGGTCTACACCAGTTGTATTCGGCGCATGTGGCCAATAAAGTTTGATTTGATGTTTACATTTCAGTAATTTAGCAGACGCTCTTATTCAGAGCGACTTACAGTTAGTGAGTGCATACATTTTCATTTTTGTTCGTACTGGTCCCACATGGGAATCGAACCCACAACCCTGGCGTTGCAAGTGCCACGCTCTACCAACTGAGCCACACGGGACCAAACCTACACATACACACAAATAAATATAAACACACACGCACACGCACATACCACACACATTAACCCGAATAACAGTCTGTATATTAAATGTATTTTCATTATGCTTTACATCCCTTCTAGTAAACGGGACTGCTCTAAAATTACCTTTCAAAGCTGCTGCATATCTACTTGCTTTACAAGCCACTGGGGAGTTGACATTGGAAATCTCTCAATGAACGCAAGTCTGTAGAATAAAGTCACAACGTTAAGAAAAATGAAAAGCCTTCATAACTATGTTTTGTGATGCATTATACTATGAATGTTATGAATGTAATCTGTTTTGTTCTTAGCCATATTATACAGTACCTGTAATCTGTTTTGTTCTTAGCCATATTATACAGTACCTGTAATCTGTTTTGTTCTTATTCATATTATACAGTATCTGTAATCTGTTTTGTTCTTATTCATATTATACAGTACCTGTAATCTGTTTTGTTCTTAGCCATATTATACAGTACCTGTAATCTGTTTTGTTCTTATTCATATTATACAGTAACATTAATGCATTGGATGTGTTTGACTCATTACATGTTGATTGCCGTGTTTGTCTAAAATATAAATAAATATGTTAACGAAACACTTTAGAACACTATTTTAGGGCTCTATTCAATCAGATCCGCTTTAGCCAGCGGTGTCGGAGGTGGCACTGTGTTAGAGATGTCAAATCCCGGCATTATACCTAAAGCAGACATTGCCATTGGCTGCACGGAGTTGCATTAACAGAAATCCCATGCAGCCTTGTTTACAAGTTCCACCACTGGAATGTGAGATGTAATCTACACCTGATTAGGATGATAGAAATCCTCATTATTTAGTTGCATGATTTTTCAATATATATCCTACACATTCTTATTTTCAACTTCAAACATGAGTGGGGTGGGTGTGGCTTCATGACAATGATCGCAAGAGTAGCTGTTCACCGATTTGACGTCTCCAGCTCAGTTCCACCTCCAACACTGCCAAATCATCCGCTATGCGGGTGTCTGCTATAGCCGGTTAACGCTTGATGTGATTTAATCTAGGCCTGAGTCAACAGTTGTAGATAATTATTGTCTGTGGCATTTGAGGTGGCAGACACCTATGCGGACGCACAAGCACACACACGCACAAAAAGTATCTTGCAACACTGTTTGTCTGAGTGTTTATCTGCTGTCTGAACATGTATTTCATTGGAACTACTTGTGAACAGAATTACTATTCCACTCTGGCATGGCAGACAGTGAGCACTCTGAGGTCAGTGAGGACTCAGGTCAGTGATAATTCTGAGGTCAGTGAGGACTCTCATATACTAGCCTCACTTCAGCTATATTCCCAACATCCCACACCATTATAAACATACAATGAAAAAATATATAAATGCAACATGTAAAGTGTTGGTCCCATGTTTCATGAGCTGAAATAAAAGATCCCAGAAATGTGCCATACGCACAAAAAGCTTATTTCTCTCAAATGTTGTGCACAAATTTGTTTACATCCCTGATAGTAAGCATTTCTCCTTTGCCAAGATATTCCATCCACCTGACAGGCATGGCATATCAAGAAGCTGATTAAACAGCATGATCATTACACAGGTGCACCTTGTGCTGGGGACAATAAAAGGCCCCTCTACAATGTGCAGTTTTGTCACACAACACATTGTTACAGATGTCTCAAGTTTTGAGGGAGCGTGCAATTGGCATGCTGACTGCAGGAATGTCCACGAGAGCTGTTGCCAGCGAATTGAATGTTTGCTGATGTCAATGTTGTGAACATGTTTGCAGTGGGGTAATGGTATGGGCAAGCATAAGCTAGGGACAACGAACACAATTGCATTTTATCGATGGCAATTTGAATGCACAGAGATAGGATCCTGAGGCCCATTGTCGTGCCATTCATCCACTGCCGTCACCTCATGTTTCAGCATAATAATGCACGGCCCCATGACACAAGGATCTGTACACAATTCCTGGAAGCTGAAAATGTCCCAGTTCTTCCATGGCCTGCATACTCACCAGATATGTCACCCATTGAGCAAGTTTGGAATTCTCTGGATCAATGTGTACGACAGTGTGTTCCAGTTCCTACCAATATCCAGCAACTTCGCACAGTCATTGAAGAGGAGTGGGACAACATTCCACAGGCCAAAATCAACAGCCTGATCAACTCAATGCGAAGGAGATATGTCTTGCTGCATGAGGCAAATGGTGGTCACACCAGATACTGACTGTTTTTTTTTAACCACGCCCCTTTTTGTTACGGTGTCTGTGACCAACAGATGCATATCTGTTTTCCCAGTCATGTGAAATCCATAGATTAGGGCCTAATTTATTTATTTCAATTGACTGATTTCCTTATATGAACTGTAACTCAATAAAATCTTAGAAATTGTTGAATGTTGCGTTTATATGTTTGTTCAGTGTAGAAGCTGACATGCAAAAACCAAAATCACTGCAGCAGGTATTTCCAGGTAATTTGGGGTATTTCTAGGATACGGTACCTACCTAGAATACCTGAATAAATACCAGAACAAATGTAAGACACTAGTTCCTCTGAGAGACAGAAAGTGTGTAGAGCAGCCTAACCCTAACTGTAGTATTATCGGGCCTAGGGTGATAAGTCGAAAGGGTACTAAAACAGAACGCATTATAAACAGACCTGGATGCATTGTTTTTTTTTAACTAGGCAGGTCAGTTAAGAACCAATTCTTTTTTACAATGTCAGCCTATTTTACGCCGCTCTATGGGACTCCCAATCACGGCCAGATTGTGATACAGCCTGGAATCAAACCAGGGTCTGTAGTGACACCTCTAGCACTGAGCTGCAGTGCCATAGACCGCTGCGCCACTCAGGAGTCTATGTTGTTCAGAGATGTTGAGATAGCATGTCACTTGGCCGTCCAATGTGCTGTGTGTTTCTATTGTCAGATTAAGAGGAATGGATCACCTGACACAGCACATGATGACATACACACACACACAATCCGACAGTAACGACCTGGCTCTCAGTTTGGCCGTACACATTCCTATCGGCAGCCTCAATATTGTGAAAGTTTGACAAACAGCCTTCCAGACCCAGTCAGTCCGGAGAGGGGGGACATGGGAGAGCCATGACTGCCCAGAAACACTGCTTTCCTCTTATTTATTCAGCCAGGTCACCCTTGACACAAGTCAGTATTTGACGTCCATCCATGAATGAAGAAGTCGGGAGATGATGTGGAAACTGGCCACTAGGGGGCAACAATGGGCGCTGTTACCTTCAAGTAAGTTTCAGTTTTGCTAGGGTGTTATATACAGGGATGGCAAATGGGCATAAGCATCTGCCTCTGATTCCAAAGGTTGTAAGTTCAAATCCATAACCATTCAGAGTTAATGCCTAACCTTAAGATTTCAGAGTTAATGTCTAAACTTAACTTAACCTTAAAAATTCAGAGTTAATGCCTAACCATAAACACTTAGAAATGTGAGGTTTGGAACAACTTCCACATTTTACGTTTGAGAAACATGGATGAGCATCTAATTCTGATGTGAGACTGTGGGAGCTAGTTGGATTTAACAGGGTTTTTTGTCTTATGAGAACATTTGTCGCGACCTAACGAATGTTCTGGGAATTTTCACAGAACCAATTTTGGTTTGCTGGATATGCTGTCTAACAATATCACTATTTTAGTAGTTCTTCTAAGTAAATAAGACATATCTTTATGACTGCTCAATACCAACTATCAATCACTTATATCATGTATTTTCAGGTAGAGATACCTCGCGAAGCAACTGCTCTCTATCCCTCTCGCATTTTCGTTCTTCTGTCTCTTCTCTCCCTCTCCGTGTCTGCCCCACACAGGCCGGACAAGTAGGCACACAATGGATTATGGTAATTGTAGTTAATTACCATGTTTTCTGCACTAAACTATGTAGAATATTGGCCTGTTGGAAACTACAACTCCCTACTGCATCGCGCAGTTCGGGCTTGGTCTGCTTTATGTAGAGAAACTGAGCTCTATACTGAAACGTATTGTGGACTAACTTTTAGTTTTCTTTTTCCCTTCTAAACTTTGGGCAAAAATCAAATGGGGTTTTCAAGCTTTTTTTCTCTAATGGGGTTTTTGAGCTTCTGAATCTGGCGGGTAAATGCTGCCAGTAGATGGCGATGTTTCAAATAGGCCTAGCTTGTGCATCACTATCACTAGCTATCAGTAGCTAACAGGGAAGAAATCCGAGGGTGAGCACGGAGCATGAGCACAAACCTTAGGTGTGAACAACGGCAGCAGCAAACCCAACACCAGCAGTGGTCAGTCGCAAAAGGCAAAGCCTCGTATGGGATTATTTTGAGTACATTGCTGGAAAGGACAAAAGCAAATGTATTGTAGTGTCAGAAGATGGCAGTGTGTGTGGAACAGAGGTAAAAGTGCTGTTTTATAATCTGAATGATAGAATTTCAGGATAAAGACAAGGTGAGACAGATATTCTTTTGTTTTTTGGAATTCGGTTAGGATTCCACTCCTGGTATCATATGAACACACATAAGATGTGTAAAATGTGTAGAATTGCAACAAAAAAAAATGCTTTCAAACTGCAAATGTGACCCTTGAATGTTTTGGTACACCTGCTGGAGAGCTCTTCTTTGTCTACACCCATTCAGCATCGTTTACACCCTCTTAAGACTTAGCCCCACCCATCTCTTTAAGGATTCACCATGTGCTAAACGGAGTGAGTAGTTTTAGTAAACAACCAAAGTATTCAAGACTAAAAGTGGTTAAAGTAGTAGCCTACAACAAGGACAAACTCCAGGTAAAAATACACTTTATCTAGTCCTTGGCCTTTTTCCTAATCTGACTTTGGTGCAGGTCATGTTGTTCTTCACATTACCGTCTCTGGTAAACACACACTATATCAAATAGAATCAACGTTTATTTGTCACATGCACAGGATACAGAAGGTGTAAACGGTACAGTGAAATGGTTACTTGCATAGTAGCAATATCAAAAACAGAAAGTGTCCAGATAAATATTTGATAATTATTAGATGATACTTAGCCGGCACACTTGTCTAAATTGATGGGTCATGTGAAGGAAATGCTATAACCACCCCTCAGCCACATCTAGCTAAGTGGATGGATCACTATTGTCTAGATATATACACAATGTTCATGAAATACAATAGATGGCCGTAATCACCCACAGACACACCTGGCTAACTTGATGGGTCATGTAATCATCTGGCAGTCTTTTGTTTAGACATGTAGCTAGCTAGCTAATTTTCCCCCAACATCGGACACCCCCTAACTTCGGACACTCTCTAGCGGTTGGAGGACTAAATCACCTCGAGCTCAACATTTAAATGGACTGGAAAATAATGGTACGTTTTGCGACTAACGACACCCTTCTAGCTAGCTGACCACTGATTTTCAGTGCAATTTATGTAAATTAAGTTAGGTTTTGAGAGTTTTCAAAAAAGTTATATATGTACACATTTTGTGGAACACGCTGCATATTGTAAAATTAGACTCCGCGACAGACCACACATCATTTAATATCCAACCTTTTACCTCTGAAATATAGCTAACGGATTTTCTAATGTTGCTAGCTTAGTTGCTAAATGTTGATAGAACCGCAAAGTAAGCAAAAAGGAAAGAAATTGTAAGCGTTAGATAATACATATCACGAAAACAGCAGAATGTTGTCAAGCTTTACCGTATCAAAATTGGAGTCCTCTGACGGAGGCGTTTTGCACAATCTGCAAAAATTTATTTGGAACTTTGAACCATGAACTTTTTGACACCTATCACTGTTGGCTATGTTTCATCTTACAACAGCTACATAGAGGCAGTATTTACAATGTATGCATCAATATTAAACTAATTGGGACACTAATTTTCATTACATATAACATCAAACAAAACACGTGGGTACACTTTCAGTTATTGTGAAAACTTTCTTCACCTTTCACTGCTTTAGCTTTGAAATGTAATTGTTTATACATATTCAGATTGAGTTATCTTTCTAAAATGTGTATAGTATGCAAAGTTATTTAGCTACATGTATTAACATCACAGCATGGAGAAAGTCAAGAGGAAGCAGTGGAGTGAGGTGGACATGTTCCATGCCATGGAGGACTGCGGGGCAGGGATGGCTATCCGCCAGGCTGCCAAGGTTAGGCATCTTTTGTTTTTAGGGGATTACCATGTGTATGTGAATTTTATATGCTAGTAACAGTTTTATTTTCTTCTCTACCAAGATGCATGGTGTACCCCGGCAGACCCTGGCGGACAGGCTGAGCGGTCGGGTGAGCCATGGTTGTTGCAGTGGACCACCCACATTACTTGCACCAGAGGATGAAAATTATCTGGTGCAGTACTGTATCTACTCCGCCAGCCATGGGTTCCCCTTCACCAGACAGAGGCTGATGAAATACACCGACAAAATACGCAGGTATTTGGTGTTTTATGTGTTTATGTATGTAGATTGGTGGACTGACTGTTCTCAATGTGTGTGATGTAAATGTGTATGTGTATGGTGATGCCAAAACAAACATTTTCATCCTGGATGGACAATTATATATTCTATTCTATTGTAGGTTTCGGCACCCAGGGGAAACAATCCCACCACTGGGGAAGAGGTGGTGGGAAATGTTCAGGAGGAGGCACAAGAACCTGACCATGAGGAGGCCGGACACCCTGGACAGGGGGAGAGCTGAGTGTGCCACATATCCGACGATGGACACCTTCTTCACTTCTTATGAGAAGCACTTGGAGGAGAGTGGGTTGAGGGAGAAACCCAGACAAATCTATAACTGCGATGAGTCTGGGTTTCGTAGCGACCAGAGCAGGCACAGTGTGCTGGCTCCCCGGGGCGCAAAACACGTGTACCAGCAGGCTCCGGGGACCAAGGAGCACATCACAGTGCTGGCATGCTTCAACGCAGCTGGGGAGGACATCCCCCTATTTATCATCTACGCCAAGTGTTTCCCCGGTGGCCACTACACACTGGGAGGCCCCCCCCCAAGCCTTGTATGGAAGGTCAAACAGTGGCTACATTGACAGGGATCTGTTCAGGAAGTGGTTTCAGCACTTCATTAAGCATGCAGTGAAGGAGCGCCTTCTCCTCTTCGATGGGCACAAGAGCCACATGGACCTGGAGGTGCTCGCGGCGGCACTAAGGGAAGGGGTTATACTTCTTTGTATTCCACCACACTGCACCCATGTCCTGCAGCCGCTGGACGTGGCATACTTTGGCCCTTTAAAGGCTGAGTTCTCCAAGGTAGCTGGAGACCTTAGCCATTTTGACCACTCCTACATGGTAAACAAATCAGAATTTGCCAGAGTATTCCGCTACCCGTACCAGCGATGCAAGGACATGCGCTATGTGGTGGAAGGGTTTAAGAAGTGTGGCCTCTTCCCTTTTGACCCTTCAGCCATTGAAGGGTCCCGTTTAATGCCGTCTCGGTCCCTACCGGGTCCCACCACCACCTCTCCTGGAACCAGCAGCACTTTGCCATCCATCAGCACCTCCTCCCCAGTGACCACAGGAGGACCCTCAGCCCTTGCTCCAGTCCCAGCCCCTGTTCCAGTCCCAGCCCTAGCTCTAGAAGAGCACCCCCTAATAGAGGGGGGGGGGGGGGAGGCTGATAGCTAAGGACCTGGGGCACATCCTTACTGTCCTGAAGTATCGGCTGGACCGATACAGAAGACTCCCTGTGGTCGCCACATGCCTCGCCGGGGAGGAATACACGCGCCAGTGGCAGGAGAGGGGTGAGAAGGAGAGGGCCGAGGCAGAAGAGAAAGAGCGTCGGGCAGCCCTCAGAACACAGAGGGCACAGTAGAGGGCTGCCATGGATGAGACCATTGACGCCATCGCCTCTGCTGGATCACCTGCTGGAACCACTCCTGACAGCTGCATCACCAATACCAGTGCCTCCCAGTGTGCAACACCTGTAGGAGCCGCCGGAGTCCCCAGCTGCAGAAGAAGGCCACGTGCCTACTCTCCCGGCCACACATTCGTCGGCCCCTCAACCCCACCATTACAAACACCAGCTCCTCCAAGCCATCGTCAGCGGTTTTGTCCACCACCACCACGATGCACACCACCCCACCTGTCTGTCACCACCAACACGGCCTCCTCTGGACTAACTGCCTCCTCCGTCTCCCCTGGTCACACCACCATAGCAGCCTCGTCTGGAGTCCCTGCCCCCTGCAATTGGAATAACGCCACATCCACATGTTTAATTATGAAAAAATGACTGTTAACACTGATAACACTGTTGAAGGTAATATATTTCTTAAACGCTGTTGAATATGCCGATAATACGGGGTTCCATGACAGCTAAACAATGAACCGGCATAATCCCAACTCATGCTACTACCAATACAAACATTGTCATAGCTGTAGTATGAATCTGCAGGTAGCTAAAGAGCTAACCAACTAGATTCAATGTTAGCTAGCTAACATTAGGCTATAACTAGCAATGCAAATTGATTTCTGATTCAAACAATATTACTACACAGATCATACACGTAACGTTAGCTAGCGAGAAAGCAAGCTAACTAGCGAACAGTATGCTTTAACTTGCAATGAAAACGACTTTCTGGCAAAATTAGAAACGTATAATATCTGAAAATGTAGCTAGACTCTTACCCGTATACATGGATGAATGCTTCACGGCAGACTGGAACCATTTAACTCTGTTTTGTTTGTAGCTACATCTTGCTTGGCCAGTGTTATGTCAAGTCACTCCGGTTCAAACTGACCGTGGCGTATGCAGAAAGTAGCCCATCACTTTTTCCAACTGATTTGTCGATAGCACCTGTTAAATTCATGCATCAATGTTGTTGAGAAAAGTAGCAAAACTTTTGTATTTCTTGATGGCTAACGTTATATATATCCAAAAACAGCACGGTAGAAAGGACTATCAACACTTACTGAGCAGCTCACGTTATAAACAGAAGCATGGCAGACCAATCCAAATGCATCTCTTGGCATGTCCAGCCCATCCATTATCTCAGCCAATCATGGCTAGCGGGAAGGTTCCTGTCTTTTTCCATGGCTAAACCAACTAGGCTTGTAATTTAACAATTGTATTCATATTTACGGATGGAATACAAATTTGTAATTAAAGCACATGAAAGTTCACATGTTCCAGAAGGCATTTCTGCCAAAAAAAAGGCATTTTGATTTTTAAAAATGTTTACGTTCAAATGCCTCTCCTGTGAAGTAGTGATGTGCGACATACGCCTAGTTTCCTCACAAATATTTCTCTCTGCCAAAAAGAAGAGTGTGAACAGTTTGAACAGTGTGGGATTGCGAGGTGGGGGTTTGTTACTATGTCGATAAATGACAATATCTATCCTGACCTTTGCCACATAGGAAATTTGTGTGACCGGACCATCTCAAATAGTACTTGAGTACCCCTGCTATAGGCCTAAAACACATACAGTGGGGGAAAAAATTATTTAGTCAGCCACCAATTGTGCAAGTTCTCCCACTTAAAAAGATGAGAGAGGCCTGTAATTTTCATCATAGGTACACATCAACTATGACAGACAAAATGAGAATTTTTTTCTCTCCAGAAAATCACATTGTAGGATTTTTTATGAATTTATTTGCAAATTATGGTGGAAAATAAGCATTTGGTCAATAACAAAAGTTTCTCAATACTTTGTTATATACCCTTTGTTGGCAATGACACAGGTCAAACGTTTTCTGTAAGTCTTCACAAGGTTTTCACACACTGTTGCTGGTATTTTGGCCCATTCCTCCATGCAGATCTCCTCTAGAGCAGTGATGTTTTGGGGCTGTCGCTGGGCAACACGGACTTTCAACTCCCTCCAAAGATTTTCTATGGGGTTGAGATCTGGAGACTGGCTAGGCCACTCCAGGACCTTGAAATGCTTCTTACGAAGCCACTCCTTCGTTGCCCGGGCGGTGTGTTTGGGATCATTGTCATGCTGAAAGACGCAGCCACGTTTCATCTTCAATGCCCTTGCTGATGGAAGGAGGTTTTCACTCAAAATCTCACGATACATGGCCCCATTCATTCTTTCCTTTACATGGATCAGTTGTCCTGGTCCCTTTGCAGAAAAACAGCCCCAAAGCATGATGTTTCCAACCCAATGCTTCACAGTAGGTATGGTGTTCTTAAGATGCAACTCAGCATTCTTTGTCCTCCAAACACGACGAGTTGAGTTTTTACCAAAAAGTTATATTTTGGTTTCATCTGACCATATGACATTATCCCAATCCTCTTCTGGATCATCCAAATGCACTCAAGCAAACTTCAGACGGGCCTGGACATGTACTGGCTTAAGCAGGGGGACAAGTCTGGCACTGCAGGATTTGAGTCCCTGGCGGCGTAGTGTGTTACTGATGGTAGGCTTTGTTACTTTGGTCCCAGCTCTCTGCAGGTCATTCACTAGGTCCCCCCATGTGGTTCTGGGATTTTTGCTCACCGTTCTTGTGATCATTTTGACCCCACGGGGTGAGATCTTGCGTGGAGCCCCAGATCGAGGGAGATTATCAGTGGTCTTGTGTGTCTTCCATTTCCTAATAATTGCTCCCACAGTTGATTTCTTCAAACCAAGCTGCTTACCTATTGCAGATTCAGTCTTCCCAGCCTGGTGCAGGTCTACAATTCTGTTTCTGGTGTCCTTTGACAGCTCTTTGGTCTTGGCCATAGTGGAGTTTGGAGTGTGACTGTTTGAGGTTGTGGACAGGTGTCTTTTATACTGATTACAAGTTCAAACAGGTGCCATTAATACAGGTAACGAGTGGAGGACAGAGGAGCCTCTTAAAGAAGAAGTTACAGGTCTGTGAGAGCCAGAAATCTTGCTTGTTTGTAGGTGACCAAATACTTATTTTCCACCATAATTTGCAAATAAATTCATTAAAAATCCTACAATGTGATTTTCTGGAGAAAAAAAATCTCATTTTGTCTGTCATAGTTGACATGTACCTATGATGAAAATTACAGGCCTCTCTCATCTTTTTAAGTGGGAGAACTTGCACAATTGGTGGCTGACTAAATACTTTTTTTCCCCACGGTAAATGTCTCCTAGCCTCACATGCATAAGGCTACTATCTGTCCCACACATTCAAACTAAAACAAAACAAATCTAAATGAAATATAAATGTTTTTAATCAAACTGAAACAGAATAAAAACTAGTAAATGAAGTCTGAAAATTAACTGAAAATAAACAGAATTTCAAATAAAATCTAAAAACTAATAGAAAATCACAAAACTATAATAACCTTGGTGTGTAATTGCACATTCATATTTTTTAAAGGAATATGGTAGCATGACGAATAGAATGCAGAGAGGATTCCTTCACACTGATTCAGTGTGCAGTTAAGAAATAAACAATTGAAACCCCTTTTCATATATCCCTTCTTTGAATCTCACATACTGTAACATATTGAAAAAGGAATCACATCTCAAGTGCTCTGATGAAAGGGAGTGAAGTCACGATTTATGTCAAAAGAAACAATTCTGTACGAATATTTTGTCTTTCTCTATCCTCTTTACTCCCGATAATCCGTACTGAGAGCAGATCTTTGGGCTGGTTTGTTATGGTTGAAGTGTATGAATTAATGATTAAGGGATGAGGAGAGAGAGACAGAGAGGGAGGGAGGGGGGAGGGAGGGAGAGAGAGAGAGAGAGATAGAGGGGGGAGAGAGAGAGAGAGAGAAAGAGAGAGAGAGAGAGAGAGAGAGAGAGAGAGAGAGAGAGAGAGAGAGAGAGAGAGAGAGAGAGAGAGAGAGAGAGAGAGAGAGAGAGAGAGAGAGAAAGGGGAAAGGGAGAGGGAGAGGGAGAGAGAGGGAGAGAGGGAGAGAGAGGGAGAGGGAGAGGGAGAGGGAGAGGGAGAGGGAGAGGGAGAGGGAGAGGGAGGAGGGAGAGGGAGAGGGAGAGGGGAGAATGGAAGGAAAGAGATGAGCCACTAAAAGCAACCACACATGATGGCCTCAGCTCAGCTTAGCTCCAGTGCTCTGTTTCAAAAATGACTAAAATCATTGAAATCATTTGATTAAAGTCTCATTTAAAACATGGATTTTCCTAATTCATATACAGTAGATTAATCAATTTATATATCAACGGCTACGGGGTAATGACATGGATATGAATAGGGTACTCTACCATGACGGTTAAAAGACAAGGGCAGTCTAAAAATATGAAAGAGAAGATGAAATGCGAAAAGGTCTATATCCTTAGGACTTTGGATCATGTACAACAATATTCCATCAGAGCACACCTAGCATGTCAATTTATATCAGATGAGGCAGCATGTTTCCATGTTATTTCACCTTCTCAACATAATCTAACCCAGTTTTCAAGTGGAGTTGACACTTTTTGAAAACTGAATCAAATTGCAATATGTTTGAGTGTCTGTGTCTGTGTGTGTGCGTGTGCGTGTGTGTGCGTGTGTGTGTGTGTGCGTGTGTAAGCAGGGCACTGGGGCATATTCATCATGTTTGCTGCACTGTTGGAGCTAGAAGCACAAGCATTTCGCTACACCCGCAATAACATCTGCTAAACACGTGTATGTGACAAATACAATTTGATTTGATTTAAAGTAGGAAGCCCAGGTTTCAATAGGTGATATGATAATACATAATAATAATGATATACAGTATTCATGTGTCATGAAAGGAGTGTGGATATTTGGCGAAACGGTTTTATGCGCTGACTGAACGGGGGCTGATTCTGAGTTGTTGTTTTTTTTTTTACCAAAAATGTAAAACTGGTTTCGGCTCGACTCCTAAAGAAATAACAAGTCCTCATTGTCCAACACCGAGTCAAGACCGAAAGACTCAATATGTGGTCTGAAGACCGGACTCGAGCACTACAACACACACACACACACACACACACACATCTTGTTGGTTCTCTGCACCTGTTCATATGTCCTAAGCAGTAGAGCTGTGTGTAGTCAGCTGACTGGTGAGGAAGGGAATTCTATTGATCCCACCATCTTTCCCCATCACAGACAATTATTGATACAGGTATGAATATACAGGAGTCTCACACTCAGGTAAGCCAGAACACACACACACACACACACACTCATGCAGACACACACACACACACAAACTACGAGAAGTCACAGGAGTAGATAAGATCGAGAATGGGGTCTAGCAGTAAAATAAATGATACAGTTTAACACCTTTATATAAACGTGTTGAAAGGTGCAAAAGGTTCCTTCTAAATCTGTATCCATGGTAACCGATTCTTCCTACCCACAATCCGTGAAAGACAGTCTCCACAGTAACGGTGGAATATGAAGCCGTGATGATCACACATTCAGTT
>NW_028166422.1:27500-107424 GCF_964263955.1 Coregonus lavaretus | reverse complement strand
CCTCAGTAGGGTGGTGGTAATGTAAAGTACCTCAGTATGGTGGTGGTAATGTAAAGTACCTCAGTACGGTGGTGGTAATGTAAAGTACCTCAGTACGGTGGTGGTAATGTAAAGTACCTCAGTACGGTGGTGGTAATGTAAAGTACCTCAGTAGGGTGGTGGTAATGTAAAGTACCTCAGTATGGTGGTGGTAATGTAAAGTACCTCAGTAGGGTGGTGGTAATGTAAAGTACCTCAGTAGAGTGGTGGTAATGTAAAGTACCTCAGTAGGGTGGTGGTAATGTAAAGTACCTCAGTACGGTGGTGGTAATGTAAAGTACCTCAGTACGGTGGTGGTAATGTAAAGTACCTCAGTACGGTGGTGGTAGTGTAAAGTACCTCAGTACGGTGGTGGTAATGTAAAGTACCTCAGTAGGGTGGTGGTGGTAATGTAAAGTACCTCAGTACGGTGGTGGTAATGTAAAGTACCTCAGTACGGTGGTGGTAATGTAAAGTACCTCAGTACGGTGGTGGTAATGTAAAGTACCTCAGTAGAGTGGTGGTAATGTAAAGTACCTCAGTACGGTGGTGGTAATGTAAAGCACCTCAGTACGGTGGTGGTAATGTAAAGTACCTCAGTACGGTGGTGGTAATGTAAAGTACCTCAGTAGAGTGGTGGTAATGTAAAGTACCTCAGTAGGGTGGTGGTAATGTAAAGTACCTCAGTACGGTGGTGGTAATGTAAAGTACCTCAGTAGGGTGGTGGTAATGTAAAGTACCTCAGTAGGGTGGTGGTAATGTAAAGTACCTCAGTACGGTGGTGGTAATGTAAAATACCTCAGTAGGGTGGTGGTGGTAATGTAAAGTACCTCAGTACGGTGGTGGTAATGTAAAGTACCTCAGTACGGTGGTGGTAATGTAAAGTACCTCAGTAGGGTGGTGGTAATGTAAAGTACCTCAGTACGGTGGTGGTAATGTAAAGTACCTCAGTACGGTGGTGGTAATGTAAAGTACCTCAGTACGGTGGTGGTAATGTAAAGTACCTCAGTAGAGTGGTGGTAATGTAAAGTACCTCAGTACGGTGGTGGTAATGTAAAGTACCTCAGTAGGGTGGTGGTAATGTAAAGCACCTCAGTAGGTGGTGGTAATGTAAAGTACCTCAGTAGGGTGGTGGTAATGTAAAGTACCTCAGTAGGGTGGTGGTAATGTAAAGTACCTCAGTACGGTGGTGGTAATGTAAAGTACCTCAGTAGGGTGGTGGTAATGTAAAGTACCTCAGTACGGTGGTGGTAATGTAAAGTACCTCAGTACGGTGGTGGTAATGTAAACACAGGAGACCATCCATGTAAACGTGTTTTAAAAAAATATCCCCACACACACACACACACACATACAGACACCATCTATTTTGCATGCAGAGATTACTGTACACAACAAAGCAATGTTTATAGTGCCGACAAAATAAATGCACTGTAAATTAAATCATGCTCAATCGCTACAGTAAATGATATTGTGTACTTATCTGAGTTTTGATTGGATATGGTCTTTAGTAATGTTGCCTAATCAAATTGAATTTACATTCTAAGCCACACAGAAAAATGCATGTAAAATGAATATTCTGTACAATTAATAAGGATAGATTATATAGGATAGAATAAATGATATATTCTCTACAATAACTGTATACCGATTAATCGAATAAGATTTAGATGTAAATGTTTAAACTGTGATCTTAAAATAACACATAACTGTCTGGATTTGACTGTATTTTACGACTAATTATTAGTTCATCTTACTAAGACTGGCTTAATGAATCAGACTTGTCTTGCTAAGACTGGCTTAACAAATCAGACTTGTCTTACTAAGACTGGCTTAATGAATCAGACTTGTCTTACTAAGACTGGCTTAATGATTCAGACTAGTTTTACTAAGACTGGCTTAATGAATCAGACTTGTCTTGACATTTTCCACCAGTTAGCCGCTAAATTTCACTGACTGACTGTTACCCTGCGAAGGCTGACTTCCTGACTGTCATTTTATACTGTAAAGTGTGAGGAAAATACAACTTTACTGTTACAACACCAGACAGTGATACAGAGATGCTGCTTTGCTCCTGGTGTGTGTGTGTGTGTGTGTGTGTGTGTGTGTGTGTGTGTGTGTGTGTGTGTGTGTGTGTGTGTGTGTGTGTGTGTGTGTGTGTGTGTGTGTAGATGTTGTGGGAGCACGGATGGGGGAGACCGATCAGGGAGGAGGATCGGAGAGAGAGAGAGGGTAGCGCCCTGGGATTAGTCGCTGACAGGAAGCAGAAATTGGAATATGGTCCCTTCTGTTGTCGATGGAGACTCCGGCGGGTGGTGTGGCGGGTGCTGCTGCGGGGAGCTACGAGGGTGTTTGCATATGCTCAAACCTCCCGGTGTCTCAGGGAACAGGAATCAGAGATAGGATAAAAGTGAAAGTGGAAAATGAACCCCCTTCCAATATGTTCAAAGCCCCCCATATGAAAATGTGACTGTAAAAGACAGACTTCTTACCCCGGCCAATTTTAGATCAAAGACAATTAGAGCAGGGAACAAGAGCCATGACGGAAGAGAGAGAGAGAGAGAGAGAGAGAGAGAGAGAGAGAGAGAGAGAGAGAGAGAGAGAGAGAGAGAGAGAGAGAGAGAGAGAGAGAGAGAGAGAGAGAGAGAGAGAGAGAAGAGAGAGAGAGAGAGAGAGAGAGAGAGAGAGAGAGATACATTTATGAAATACAAAGGAAATTGTAGTTCTACAATACGATGAGCGACTAGAGAGATGTTATGATCGAGAAAAAATATTCTAATCATGACAAACATCCATTTAATGTTACCACAGTTACTAGATCTTTGGCGTCTAAAAGGGAACTGACTGTAAACTACAAATACTGCAACTTCCTGCTAGCTTCCTGCTTGGTAAAGCGGGGATGTGTGTTTTCCAGGCCACCCGAGACCGACTGGTTTCCTCGGGGTCTGAGGTATAGCAGCCACAGGGTCTCTCTGTCTCTCTGAATTTATTAAATGGGATTTGATTCATGGCTGTGGACTTAAAGAACTACACAAGACGTGTAGTCAGTCGCAAACACAGAGTTACAGACAGATCATGCAAGAGGAATGTGTTGACTCTATACTACTCACTCTTTCTTTCAAACAGAATTCCTCCAAAACCAGGGCCCTGTTGAAATACCTTTCAAATGCAACCTTCCTCCCTCCCTTCGTTGAGATATTATCACCCCCTATGCCATTCCCACCTTCCATCCTCACCTCTCCCCTCTTCTTTCTCTACTCTCTGCATTCACCTTCTCTTTTCCTTCACCCTGATTGCTTTTCCATCTTCTCTAACCTTTCGTTTCTTCCAGTTCTCCAGAGAGTAGGTCACGTGCCCCAGACCTGGCCCGTGCCATCTGGCCCACTTCCTGTTATGCCTGCCCCAGGAGAGGGTGACTCTGCTGGGTAAACACCAACCGGGACGACCAACACCTACCCACCACCACCCACCCTACCCCCAGCCCACTTGAACGGAGGAGAGCTACAAAGAGAAGAGAGAGAGAGAGAGCGAGAGAGAGAGAGAGAGAGAGAGAGAGAGAGAGAGAGAGAGAGAGAGAGAGAGAGAGAGAAAACTGTAAGCACAGAAATGCACTGTTATGAACTGTAAGGAACATTGATTAATCAGGTGCTTTTGGTAACCATCTGTGTTCGAGACAAGGAAAAATTAGGTCTCATGATACTGAAAAATAAAATGTATCAAAAGCACTGAAAGGAAATGCATAGTAGCATTAAGTAGTTAAAGAACAACAATATAAACAGTTACGCAGCTTTCTTGTAATCAACAACTGTTATAGATAAGACATTTGGATTTTCTTGCAGCACGACCGGCATTACTTTTTGAATTCCAAAACACCATTAGAGAAGGGTCCATTTCCATAGCCGACCACGTCAAAGACCTTCCCATATTGTCTCCCATTTTCCTCCCCCTCTCTCCCACTTTCCTCCCCCTCTCTCCCCCTTTCATGCCCTCCTTCCCCTCGCCTCTCCTTCTCCCTGCTCAATCTCAAGAAAAATAACAAATGCAATTGGTTAAAAGCAAATACGGCAGAGATTAATCTCAATGTCCCACCCACGGCCTGAATATTCATAGAAATATACCATGACCGTTGCCACAGAACAATTTATTGTTTTTCCTCCTTCTTAAATTGGCGCGCTCTGATTGATGAATATTTTAACACGTGCACTCTGTGGGACATTCATCATCAGCGTGGCTAGTATAAACAGAATAAATGAGCAGTTAAGTCAGGCGGATGTAGGATAGAGCAATGATGTAGATACTACCATGCTAGGCTAGAGCTATGATATAGCTACTACCATGCTAGGATAGAGCTATGATATAGCTACTACCATGCTAGGATAGAGCTATGATATAGCTACTACCATGCTAGGATAGAGCTATGATATAGCTACTACCATGCTAGGCTAGAGCTATGATATAGCTACTACCATGCTAGGCTAGAGCTATGATATAGCTACTACCATGCTAGGCTAGAGCTATGATATAGCTACTACCATGCTAGGATAGAGCTATGATATAGCTACTACCATGCTAGGATAGAGCTATGATATAGCTACTACCATGCTAGGATAGAGCTATGATATAGCTACTACCATGCTAGGCTAGAGCTATGATATAGCTACTACCATGCTAGGATATAGCTATGATATAGCTACTACAATGCTAGGCTAGAGCTATGATATAGCTACTACCATGCTAGGATAGAGCTATGATATAGCTACTACCATGCTAGGCTATAGCTATGATATAGATACTACCATGCTAGGATAGAGCTATGATATAGCTACTACCATGCTAGGAAAGAGCTATGGTATAGCTACTACCATGCTAGGATAGAGCTATGAAATAGCTACTACCATGCTTGGATAGAGCTATGGTATATCGTCTACCATGCTAGGATAGAGCTATGATATAGCTACTACACTACCATGCTAGGATAGTGCTATGGTATAGCTATTACCATGCTAGGCTAGAGCTATGATATAGCTACTACCATGCTAGGATAGAGCTATGATATAGCTACTACCATGCTAGGATAGAGCTATGATATAGCTACTACCATGCTAGGATAGAGCTATGATATAGCTACTACTATGCTAGGATAGAGCTATGATATAGCTACTACCATGCTAGGATAGAGCTATGATATTGCTACTACCATGCTAGGATAGAGCTATGGTATAGCTACTACCATGCTAGGATAGAGCTATGATATAGCTACTACCATGCTAGGCTATAGCTATGATATAGCTACTACCATGCTAGGCTAGAGTTACGGTGTAGCTACTACCATGCTAGGATAGAGTTATGGTGTAGCTACTACCATGCTCCTGCAGGTTCATGCTCTGCAACATCCGCAGAGTACGATCCTACCTCACACAGGAAGCAGCGCAGGTCCTAATCCAGGCACTTGTCAAATCCTGTCTGGAATACTGCAACGCGCTGTTGGGTGGGCTCCCCGCTTGTGCCATCAAATCAAATCAAATCAACTTTTATTCGTCACATACACGTGTTTATCAGATGTTATAGCGGGTGTAGCGAAATGCTTGTGCCTCTAGCTCCGACAGTGCAGTAATATCTGACAAGTAATATCTAACAATTTCACAACATATACCCAATACACACAAATCTAGTAAGGAATGGAATTTAAGAATATATACATATATGGACAAGCAATGACAGAGCGGCATGGACTAAGATACAGTAGAATATTATAGTATAGAATACAGTATATACATATGAGATGAGTAGTGCAAGATACGTAAACATTATTAAAGTGACTAGTGTTCCATTTCTTAAAGTGGCCAGTGATTTCAATAGGCAGCAGCAGCCTCTAATGTGCTAGTGATGGCTATTTAACAGTCTGATGGCCTTGAGATAGAAGCTGTTTTTCATTCTCTCTGTCCCAGCTTTGATGCACCTGTACTCACCTCGCCTTCTGGATGATAGCGGGGTGAACAGGCAGTGGCTCGGGTGGTTGATGTCCTTGATGATCTTTTTGGCCTTCCTGTGACATTGGGTGCTGTAAGCGTTCGGCAGACCGCACCACCCTCTGCGGTTGCGGGCGGTGCAGTTGCCGTACTAGTCGGTGATACAGCCAGACAAGATGCCAAATTTCTCCAGCCTCCTGAGGTTGAAGAGGCTCTGTTGCGCCTTCTTCACCACGCTGTCTGCGTGGGTGGACCATTTCAGTTTCTCAGTGATGTGTACGCCAAGGAACTTGAAGCTTTCTACCTTCTCCACTGCGGTCCCATATATGTGGATAGGGTGGTGCACCCTCTGCTGTTTCCTGAAGTACACGATCATCTCCTTTGTTTTGTTGACGTTGAGTGAGAGGTTATTAAACGCCTACAACTTATCCAGAAAGCTGCAGCCCGCCTGGTATTCAACATTCCCAACTTCACCCACTTCACCTATGCTCAAACCATGTCAACCCGCTCCTCCGCACACTCCACTGGCTTCCAGTCGAAGCTCGCATCCACTACAAGACCCTGGTGCTTACCTACGGAGCAGCAAGAGGAACTGCCCCTCCCTACCTTCAGGCTATGCTCAAGCCCTACCTGAGTACTCCGTTCTGCCACCTCTGGTTTCTTGGCCCTCCCAGCCCCACGGGAGGGCAGATCCTGCTCAGCCCAGTCCAAGCTCTTCTCTGTCCTGGCACCCCCAGTAGTGGAACCAGCTTCCCCCTGAAGATAGGACAGTGGAGTCCCTGCCCATCTCCTGAAAACATCTGAAACCCTACCTCTTCTAAGAGTATCTTAAATAACCCCAAAGCACCCCACCTCGCTGATAGCTACTTTATTGAGGAGAAATGTCCTGACTAAGACAGTGATATGTGGTTGTTCTACCTAGCTATCTTAAGATTGAGAAAGTGCCTAAAGCTAATAGGGAAGTGGAACAGAGAGAACAGGAGGAGAGTAGAGACTCTGGACCCTGCAGAGTTGCTAAAGGGACAATCTTATAGGCTGAAACATATTGGGACATATCCACATACCAACACACCTCCACATACCTCAACCCGTCAGCTACATGGAGTCACGATCAGGCCTTATTTCCAGAGCGCCAGGCTATTGGCAGCAGCAGCCTCTGTGAAATCCCTCTTCTGTTCTGCTCTGCTCTCCTCTGCTCTGTGGTGGAGCTGGCACCAAACCCGGCTTTCACTTCCTGGATTCCTTCCACATCAGAGGGCTCCGCCACATGCTAACTGTCACATATGAAGCAATGCTAGCCCATATGGGAATATGGAGAATGGGGGGGTGGGGAGGTTGCCAGAGATAAAATCATGGAGAAATACCGCCACACACATACACGTGCACATGCACGCACACACACGCACACACAGAAAATATAAACCAGCAGGCTCCTCAGAGAGTATGGTGATTTAGCCGGATGCCTGTTCTGTTCTGTGTCGAGCTCCAGAGGGACCCTGGTGGTGGCCCACTACCGGCTCATGTGGCGCCCAGCCTAGAGTGCACCAGAGCTGGGAGCAGAGCTGGAGAAGAGACCCCTCCTCTCCTCTACTCTCCTCTCCTCTGTTCCTCCTGGATGTCCTCCCGTCCCTTTTTTCTGACTCTTTTTCATAACCAGCAGCAGCTGATCAGGCAGTTAGCCAGGAACTAACTGTACTGTACTACAATACCCCCTCCTCAGCCTGGTCACAGGAACTAACTGTACTGTACTACAAACCCCCTCCTCAGCCTGGTAACAGGAACTAACTGTACTGTACTACAATACCCCCTCCTCAGCCTGGTAACAGGAACTAACTGCACTGTACTACAAACCCCCTCCTCAGCCTGGTAACAGGAACTAACTGTACTGTACTACAAACCCCCTCCTCAGCCTGGTAACAGGAACTAACTGTACTGTACTACAATACCCCCTCCTCAGCCTGGTAACAGGAACTAACTGTACTGTCCTACAATACCCCTTCCTCAGCCTGGTAACAGGAACTAACTGCACTGTACTACAATACCCCCTCCTCAGCCTGGTAACAGGAACTAACTGTACTGTCCTACAATACCCCTTCCTCAGCCTGGTAACAGGAACTAACTGCACTGTACTACAATACCCCCTCCTCAGCCTGGTCACAGGAACTAACTGTACTGTACTACAATACCCCCTCCTCAGCCTGGTCACAGGAACTAACTGTACTGTACTACAATACCCCCTCCTCAGCCTGGTCACAGGAACTAACTGTACTGTACTACAATACCCCTCCTCAGCCTGGTCACAGGAACTAACTGTACTGTACTACAATACCCCTCCTCAGCCTGGTCACAGGAACTAACTGTACTGTACTACAATACCCCCTCCTCAGCCTGGTAACAGGAACTAACTGTACTGTACTACAATACCCCCTCCTCAGCCTGGTCACAGGAACTAACTGTACTGTACTACAATACCCCCTCCTCAGCCTGGTAACAGGAACTAACTGTACTGTACTACAATACCCCCTCCTCAGCCTGGTAACAGGAACTAACTGTACTGTACTATAATACCCCCTCCTCAGCCTGGTCACAGGAACTAACTGTACTGTACTACAATACCCCTCCTCAGCCTGGTAACAGGAACTAACTGTACTGTACTACAATACCCCTTCCTCAGCCTGGTAACAGGAACTAACTGCTCTGTACTACAAACCCCCTCCTCAGCCTGGTAACAGGAACTAACTGTACTGTACTACAATACCCCATCCTCAGCCTGGTCACAGGAACTAACTGTACTGTACTACAATACCCCTTCCTCAGCCTGGTAACAGGAACTAACTGCACTGTACTACAATACCCCATCCTCAGCCTGGTCACAGGAACTAACTGTACTGTACTACAAACCCCCTCCTCAGCCTGGTCACAGGAACTAACTGTACTGTACTACAAACCCCCTCCTCAGCCTGGTCACAGGAACTAACTGTACTGTACTACAATACCCCATCCTCAGCCTGGTCACAGGAACTAACTGCACTGTACTACAATACCCCTCCTCAGCCTGGTAACAGGAACTAACTGCTCTGTACTACAATACCCCCTCCTCAGCCTGGTAACAGGAACTAACTGCACTGTACTACAATACCCCCTCCTCAGCCTGGTAACAGGAACTAACTGTACTGTACTACAATACCCCCTCCTCAGCCTGGTCACAGGAACTAACTGCACTGTACTACAATACCCCCTCCTCAGCCTGGTCACAGGAACTAACTGTACTGTACTACAAACCCCCTCCTCAGCCTGGTCACAGGAACTAACTGTACTGTACTACAATACCCCCTCCTCAGCCTGGTCACAGGAACTAACTGTACTGTACTACAATACCCCCTCCTCAGCCTGGTCACAGGAACTAACTGCACTGTACTACAATACCCCCTCCTCAGCCTGGTAACAGGAACTAACTGTACTGTACTACAATACCCCCTCCTCAGCCTGGTAACAATCAGCTCCCTAATGGGGTCTAAACAACCAACTAATAAATACAGGAGGCAGTGTGTGTCTGAGTGCTGGCGGGCGTGTGTGTGTGTGTGTGTGGCAGAGAGAGGCTACGGTGGCACGGTGCATCGGTACTACATTGGGGCAGGCAGTGGGGGGATCTGGGACAGGCAGTGGGGGGATCCGGGGTAGTTAGTGTGAGGAGGAGGAGGAGGAGGAGGAGGAGGAGGAGGCAGTCAATGCATGGCGGGCGGTGAGGCAGGTGGTTGGTTGACATCTCATATTCAAATTGAAAGTGACATATCTGTGGCCTTTATCCGTCGTCTAACTATCAGTTCTGTGAAATGCTAACATTTGGTGTGACGGGGTGTTACTGTGACTTTTAGACAGGGCTCTAGACGGTGCCGGCTGGCTCCTTTCTGTGTGGGAGAGGGGTATGACACACATACACTCATACGCACGCACGCACATACGTACATACACACAGACACACACACAAGCGAACACAAACACACAAACACACACACAGACACCTCGCTTGACAGGATGATATGGTGCTATCCCCTAGGTTATATGAATGTTTTAGAAAAAGGCATGAAACATAACTTTTATGGTTCATTACTTTACTACAACTGCATCAGTTGATTAGTGGGACCTGCCTCAGCAGTCACGTTCTCCTCTTTGACTTATTTCTTTATTATTACCGTGACTTGATTTAGCAGTCACACTCTCAATCTTTCATGTATCTCTTATTAGTAGGTGTGCTTGCTGAAAACAAGAACAACTACTCGAATCTGACATACTTTTTTATTAACCTTTGCCTTCTGCTGACATCTGTGTCGCTAAACCCCTAAAAACAACCAACACCAAAACAACTTTTAAACATGCAGGCTGACCAAAAGCAGTTTTATGGTAGTGGAAGAAGTTTAGAAGTTTAAATTGTTAGAGGCTAGTGTTGAACATTTGAGGCTAGCGGTGTAGTAGAAATATTGACTGTATTGTAAATAGTAGTGGCATAGTAACCTTTAGGAGGATAGTAACCTTTAGTGGGATAGTAGCCTTTAGTGGGATAGTAACCTTTAGTGGGATAGTAACCTTTAGTAGGATAGTAACCTTTAGTGGGATAGTAACCTTTAGTAGGATAGTAACCTTTAGTGGGATAGTAGCCTTTAGTAGGATAGTAGCCTTTAGTGGGATAGTAACCTTTAGTGGGATAGTAACCTTTAGTCGTATAGTAACCTTTAGTAGGATAGTAACCTTTAGTGGGATAGTAACCTTTAGTGGGATAGTAGCCTTTAGTGGGATAGTAGCCTTTAGTGGGATAGTAACCTTTAGTGGGATAGTAACCTTTAGTGGGATAGTAACCTTTAGTGGGATAGTAACCTTTAGTGGTATAGTAACCTTCAGTGGGATAGTAACCTTTAGTAGGATAGTAACCTTTAGTGGGATAGTAGCCTTTAGTGGGATAGTAACCTTTAGTGGGATAGTAACCTTTAGTAGGATAGTAACCTTTAGTGGGATAGTAACCTTTAGTAGGATAGTAACCTTTAGTGGGATAGTAACCTTTAGTAGGATAGTAACCTTTAGTGGGATAGTAGCCTTTAGTGGGATAGTAACCTTTAGTGGGATAGTAACCTTTAGTGGGATAGTAACCTTTAGTAGGATAGTAACCTTTAGTAGGATAGTAACCTTTAGTGGGATAGTAACCTTTAGTAGGATAGTAGCCTTTAGTAGGATAGTAACCTTTAGTAGGATAGTAACCTTTAGTGGGATAGTAACCTTTAGTAGGATAGTAACCTTTAGTGGGATAGTAGCCTTTAGTGGGATAGTAACCTTTAGTGGGATAGTAACCTTTAGTGGGATAGTAACCTTTAGTAGGATAGTAGCCTTTAGTAGGATAGTAACCTTTAGTAGGATAGTAACCTTTAGTGTGATAGTAGCCTTTAGTGGGATAGTAACCTTTAGTGGGATAGTAACCTTTAGTGGGATAGTAACCTTTAGTAGGATAGTAACCTTTAGGAGGATAGTAACCTTTAGTAGGATAGTAACCTTTAGTGGGATAGTAACCTTTAGTGGGATAGTAACCTTTAATAGGATATTTACCTTTAGTGGGATAGTAACCTTTAGTAGGATAGTAACCTTTAGTGGGATAGTAGCATTTAGTGGGATAGTAACCTTTAGTGGGATAGTAACCTTTAGTGGGATAGTAGCCTTTAGTGGGATAGTAACCTTTAGTGGGATAGTAACCTTTAGTGGGATAGTAACCTTTAGTGGGACAGTAACCTTTAGTGGGATAGTAACCTTTAGTAGGATAGTAGCCTTTAGTGGGATAGTAGCCTTTAGTGGGATAGTAACCTTTAGTGGGATAGTAGCCTTTAGTAGGATAGTAACCTTTAGTGGGATAGTAGCCTTTAGTGGGATAGTAACCTTTAGTGGGATAGTAACATTTTGTAGGATAGTAGCCTTTAGTGGGATAGTAACCTTTAGTGGGATAGTAACCTTTAGTAGGATAGTAACCTTTAGTAGGATAGTAACCTTTAGTAGGATAGTAACCTTTAGTGGGATAGTAACCTTTAGTAGGATAGTAACCTTTAGTGGGATAGTAACCTTTAGTGGGATAGTAACCTTTAGTGGGATAGTAACCTTTAGTAGGATAGTAACCTTTAGTAGGATAGTAACCTTTAGTGGGATAGTAACCTTTAGGAGGATAGTAACCTTTAGTGGGATAGTAACCTTTAGTGGGATAGTAACCTTTAGGAGGATAGTAACCTTTAGTGGGATAGTAGCCTTTAGTGGGATAGTAACCTTTAGTAGGATAGTAACCTTTAGTGGGATAGTAACCTTTAGTAGGATAGTAACCTTTAGTGGGATAGTAACCTTTAGTGGGATAGTAACCTTTAGTAGGATAGTAGCCTTTAATGGGATAGTAACCTTTAGTGGGATAGTAACCTTTAGTGGGATAGTAACCTTTAGTAGGATAGTAACCTTTAGTGGGATAGTAACATTTAGTGGGATAGTAACCTTTAGTGGGATAGTAACCTTTAGTAGGATAGTAACCTTTAGTAGGATAGTAACCTTTAGTGGGATAGTAACCTTTAGGAGGATAGTAACCTTTAGTGGGATAGTAACCTTTAGGAGGATAGTAACCTTTAGTGGGATATAGCCTTTAGTGGGATAGTAACCTTTAGTAGGATAGTAACCTTTAGTGGGATAGTAACCTTTAGTAGGATAGTAACCTTTAGTGGGATAGTAACCTTTAGTGGGATAGTAACCTTTAGTAGGATAGTAGCCTTTAGTGGGATAGTAACCTTTAGTAGGATAGTAACCTTTAGTAGGATAGTAGCCTTTAGTGGGATAGTAACCTTTAGTGGGATAGTAACCTTTAGTAGGATAGTAACCTTTAGTGGGATAGTAAAATTTAGTGGGATAGTAACCTTTAGTGGGATAGTATCAGTAGACGTAGTGACACACCTGGCTAATATCTGGCTTGATCACCTGGGGAGAGGACAGGGCAGGATAGGTCACTCATTCAATCAGTCAATCAGGGATTAAAGGTCACGTTCTTAATGATATTTTCTAATCTCCCCTGAATGATATCACATTCCATTCTATGTGAAAGCCTCTATCAACAACAGGGTTTATAGAACGACTTAGAAACTGCTTCAGAAACAGTTCTGAAGGGTTTCAAAGCAAGTAGTGACTGCAGTAGTGGTGGAAGTAGTGGTGGAAGTAGTGACAGTAAAAGTAGCAGGAGTAGTAGTAGTAGTAGTATAGTAGTAGTAGTAGTGGTAGTATGTAGAAGTAATACTATTAGTAACAGTAGTAGTAGAAGTAGTTGTAGTATCAGTACTAGTAGTAGCATTATTAGTAGTACAGTAGTATTAGTAGTAGTAGTTGTTGTTGTTGTTGTAGTAGTAGTAGTAATGGTAGTAGTAATGGTAGTAATACTATTATTATTATTATTATTATTATTAGTATTATTATTATTAGTAGTAGTAGTAGTGGTAGTAGTAGTAGTAGTAGTAGTAGTAGTAGTAGTAGTAGTAGTAGTATTTAGTAGTAGTGACTGTGGTAGTAGTAGTAGTAGTAGTAGTAGTAGTAGTAGTAGTAGTAGTAGTAGTATGTAATAGTAGTAGTAGTATGTAATAGTAGTAACTGTGGTAGTAGTATTATTAGTATGTAATAGTATGTAATAGTAGTAACAGTGGTAGTAGTAGTAGTAGTAGTAGTAGTAGTAGTAGTAGTAGTAGTTAACCTTATAGTAGTAGTAGTAGTAGTAGTAGTAGTAGTATTAGTAGTATGTAATAGTAGTAACTGTGGTAGTAGTATTAGTAGTGTGTAATAGTATGTAATAGTAGTAACTGTGGTAGTAGTAGTAGTAGTAGTAGTAGTAGTAGTAGTAGTAGTAGTAGTAGTAGTAGTAGTAGTAGTAGTACAGTAACCTTTAGTGGGAAATGTATGCATTCACTAACTGTAAGTCGCTCTGGATAAGAGCGTCTGCTAAATGACTAAAATGTAAATGTAGTATGTAATAGTATGTAATAGTAGTAACTGTGGTAGTAGTAGTAGTAGTAGTAGTAGTAGTAGTATTAGTAGTAGTAGTAGTAGTAGTGACTGTGGTAGTAGTTAGCCTTATAGTAGTAGTAGTGGTAGTAGTAGTAGTAGTAGTAGTAGTAGTAGTAGTAGTAGTAGTAGTAGTAGTAGTAGCAACTGTGGTAGTAGTTAACCTTGTTTTCTTAGCTAACCTAGCTAGCTAGCTGGCTAACGTTTGCTAGGTATCTAGATAGATAGCTCAAGTTGACACAATACATTTTGGTCTGCTCTAAATTGCTCATAAATATCTTGCTGTGTGACCTAAAAAATAAATCGCCCAGATAATAATTGAGCTCAGATTTTTTACTTTTATGTTTTCAGAAGTACTACAGAGAACATGGCTTGTTTAGTTCAAAAGACATGGCCCAAATTACCGGTGTAACCAAAAAAAAAATCGTATTGACGGGAAGCATTTTACATTTCAAGAAGGATAGCAACCTACACAATAAATAACTAATATTGGTAGCCATCTAGATGTCACCGTGGTACAGTCTACTGAATGGGGAGTGCATGAACGGGGGAGGGCCTTATAACCATCCCGGAAGTTTGAATAGCAATGGTCAATGATTTTAGCAGCGCGAGGACAACAGTCGATTTGTTGATAGAACTTCGGCAGCCTAGTCCTCAACTTGAATAATTTTTACTTATCTTGCACTACTCATCTCATATGTACAGTATATACTGCATTCTATTCTATAATATTCTTCTGTATCTTAGTCCATGCCGCTCTGTCATTGCTTGTCCATGTATGTATATATTCTTAAATCCCATCCCTTACTTTTTTGTGTGTATTGGGTATATGTTGTGAAATTGTTGGATATTACTGCACTGTCGGAGCTAGAAGCACAAGCATATCGCTACACCCGCTATAACATCTGCTAAACATGTGTAAGTGACAAATACAATTTGATTTGATTTGATTTGATTTGACACCGTGTCCTTAGCTGTCATGACCTTGTGTGATTCGGTTTACTCAGCTCTCAGCTGTGCGACATACTGTGCCTTTGGAAAGTATTCAGACTCCTTGACTTTTTCCACATTTTGTTTCGTTACAGCCTTATTCTAAAACTGATTAAATAAATAAAAACCCTCAGCAATCTACACACAATAAACCATCATAAAATAAAACAGGTTTTTAAAATTCTTGCATATTTCTAAAACTGAAATACCTTATTTATATAAGTATTCAGACACTTTGCTATGAGACTCGAAATTGAGCTCAGGTGCATCCTGTTTCCATTGATCTTCCTTGAGATGTTTCTACAACTTGATTGGAGTCCACCTGTGGTAAATTCAATTGATTGAACATGATTTGGAAAGGCAAACACCTGTCTATTTAAGGTCCCACAGTTGACAGTGCATGTCAGAGCAAAAACCAAGCCATGAGGTCGAAGGAATTGTCCGTAGAGCTCCGAGACAGGATTGTGTCGAGGCACAGATCTGGGGAAGGGTACCAAAACATTTCTGCAGCATTGAAGGTTCCCAAGAACACAGTGGCCTCCATCATTCTTAAATGGAAGAAGTTTGGAACCACCAAGACTCTTCCCGGCCAAACTGAACAATCGGGGGAGAAGGGCCTTGGTCAGGGATGCCAAGCGTCACTTGTGGAGGAAACCTGGCGCCATCCCTACGGTGAAGCATAGCGGTGGCAGCATCATGCTGTGGGGATATGTTTCAGCGGCAGGGACTTGGAGACTAGTCAGGATCGAGGCAAAGATGAATGGAGCAAAGTACAGAGAGATCTTTGATGAAAACCTGCTCCAGAGTGCTCAGGACCACAGACTGGGGTGAAGTTTCACCTTCCAACAGGACAACGACCCTAAGCACACAGCCAAGACAACACAGGAGTGGCTTCGGGACAAGTTTCTGAATGTTCTTGAGTGGCCCAGTCAGAGCCCGGACTTGAACCCGATCTAACATCTCTGGAGAGACCTGAAATAGCTGTGCAGCAATGCTCCCCATCCAACCTGATGGAGCTTGAGAGGATCTGCAGAGAAGAATGGGAGAAACTCCCAAAATACAGGTGTGCCAAGCTTGTAGCGTCATACCCAAGAAGACTTGAGGCTGTAATCGCTGCCAAAGGTGCTTCAACAAAGTACTGAGTAAAGGGTCTGAATACTTATGTAAATGTGATATTTAAGTATTTTTTATATATATATATATAAATTAGCAAAAATGTATAAATTCCTGTTTTTTGCTTTGTCATTATGGGGTATTGCGTGTAGAAAAAACAATGTAATCAATTTAAGAATAAGGCTGTAACCTAACAAAATGTGGAAAAAGTCAAGGGGTCTGAATACTTTCCGAAGGCACTGTATGTCATAGTTTTGCAGGCCAGGAGTGTCCGTATAGCCTCTCCCTGCTCACCATTATTTACAACATTGTTCCATAATGTTACAGTATTTAGCTAAATCGGTTCACTGTACCAGTGGTATGCAAACATTTGGTGTCCATGAGAGAAAATAAAATGTTGTGAGTCTGGTAAAATAATCTGTGGTATTGTGTAGACTATAGCAATGTTTTATTAGTTAGCTAGGGTTTGAAGTAGGTGTATCTAGCTGTGTCATTCTCACAAAACTGACATTTTACACAAAAAATCTCAAGTGTCGTCTTTCACGAAATGTCCTCTTGGATCACTGAGATTAGGATATGTACCTATCTATTTCATAAATATTATTATGTTTTTTTTATTAGATACTATGCATTTTACCACAATTTCCACAAAATTGTCATTACCGTAACAGTCCAAAAAAGAAATAAACAAATCAATTTCTAATAAAAAAAATTACATTGCTCCCCTAATAATAATAATAATAAACATAACACAGATACATTTTTTTTTCTTTTTTACATTTAATTAAACAATTATTATAAAATGAAATCTGACATTTTCCCAATTTGAGCTTTTTAGCCGTTTCGGTTATGAGAAGACCAAGTGGGGTAAAGGGGGTGTATGAGAATAAGAACCTCATAAAACCAAATAGATTCATTTAGCTTCTACTACTTCTCTAGTCTAGATGATGCATCATGGGTGAATACAACTTTTTTTTTTTACTGATTGGAGTTTTTGCAGGAACTTGAAAAAGTGTCACAGTAATGAGACACATGTCCACAGACATTGTGTTTGTACGTAATAAATATTATAGTTTAATGTGAACTTCAACTAATATACAATTTTTATGATTTATGGACAAACTACAGCAACATATCAATTCAGTTCGGTTTTTCTGAAGTAAAATGTTATAAAATGACTCGAGAATTTAATCTGGATGCATTTCGGTAATGAGAATTTAATCTGGATGCATTTCGGTAATGAGAATTTAATCTGGATGCATTTTGGTAATGAGAATTTAATCTGGACGCATTTCGGTAATGATAATTTAATCTGGACGCATTTCGGTAATGAGAATTTAATCTGGACGCATTTCGGTAATGAGAATTTAATCTGGATCCATTTCAGTAATGAGAATTTAATCTGGATGCATTTCGGTAATGAGAATTTGGGGTGAAAATGTACAAAATTCAGGCAAAAATTCAAAATGTATTTAAAATAAGACACTTCACCAAAGAACGAGACATCTTAGTCCTCAGAATGACAGTGGATTTTTGCAGATGCATCATGGTTTTGTAACTCAATTTGCTACAGACATGTTTACAACTGGTTTCATGAGAATCACCCAGCGGTCTTATTTGTATTTGTTTAATGCCTCAATAGATTTCATATTTCATAAACTATATTGGATACATGGCTGTACAGATTCCTGGTTCGAATCAACCCAAGATGATGAACCCTCAAGATGAGACAAAACGCGTGACAAGGTGGCCCAGAGGAAGCCAACTGTTCTCAACCCCTACATTGCAACATTCTTCAAAGAGCTCACTGAGTTTAAATGAAGACCTCTAGTGAGGTAAGTGCACACACACACACCAGCTTGATATGTCCCTTGTCCCCTGTCTTTTTACCCACAGAGTCACAGCCCTGGTGCTCTCTGTCTCTCATTCTATTCTTTTATTTTTCTACGCTTGTCGTAGGGGTGAGAAGAGCTGACAAATCGGAACTGAGAAGGATTGTTACGGAGCCCCATGAAGAACACCTGATGCTGCGCTGAATTCTTTCCCCTGGATGATCTCCTGTCCCGTTGTGTGTTTCACTGCCTCTGAATCCCCTTACTCCGAATAGAGTTGCCCTTGATCATAGCTCTAGGATTGTACCCAATCCCAATTTTAACTCCATCTCCCTCTCTCTCTTTGTCTCTCTCCCCTACACCCCACAAACACAATATCGTTTTTACATTAGTGTTGTAATGATGCTCTTATTTGGTTATATATGTATTAACTGTTGTTACTTCTACTGTCAATTCTGTTGATAATTTTGTTACCAATTTGAATAAATGTATTTTCTCTACAAATGTATTGTTTTTCTTACATTTAGATTTCAGGGAGAATTTCCCTGTAAATTTACGGCATTATACTGGCACCAGAGTTGCCAGCTTAATACTGTAATTTTACATTACAGCAGAGATGCTGTAATTTTTTACAGTAAGGAAAATAGTAATGTGAAATATATTACAGCATCTCTGCTGTAAAGCAAAATTACAGTATTAAACTGGCAACTCTGGTGCCAGTATAATGTCGTAAATTTACAGGGAAAAGTTGTACAGTGTATGAATACTCTCGATTTATAGGAACCCTGTAGAACACTTTTACACTGTTGCATGCTATTTTACCTTTAGTCGTTTTCTCACCAACTCTTCCAACAATAGATCCATATAGCTCACTGGATCCATTCTGCTGTGTGCATGGGCTAAGACACGTCAGCCCAGCAGAACGATCTAAAAGACTCAGTAAACGTTGTGAATAAGCACAGTTAAAAGGGCTTATGAGGGAGACGCATAAAAGATGTCAATCAATCAGTTCTGTATGGATTCTGTGAGGATGGATGGGTGGTGGTTGTTTCCATCCAATCATAATACAGACTGCTGGCTCACGTTTCCTTTCACTTCACTTGATACGTGACGTGCAACAGAATGTGAACTATCGCACGACCAGGCTGGTCCCACCAGGCTATTTCAAACATGACACATGATATGTTCGGCCTTCAGAATTCCATATGAGTGAAGTGAAGGGAAGAGCTGCCCGTTGCGTAAACCAGCACACACCGCTAACCACAGGAAAACAAACTGCTCATAGGGAGTGGTATAAGGAGAGGGGGAAAGGCAGAGGAGAGGTATTCGGTGAGTGTTGTGGCATTTTCAGGTAAGGGGCGTAGCCAGAGGGGTTAATGGTAGGGTGACAAGATTACATGACCTTTGACCCTCCGCTACAACAAACGCTGTCAGGGCAAGAACAACTTATTTTCTCCTGGCGGTTGGAGCGTCTCAGAAACAGCTACTTAAAAACAGCCAGCCCCTTCACATTCTATTAGCTGCCAAAGTCTGTAGTCAAAATGAGCAGCTTGGGCCTATGAAAAATCAAACATTTGAAACAGATTTGGGTTCAGAGAAACAAAAGTCCTGGCAGAGAAACAAAAGTCCTGGCAGAGAAACAAAAGTCCTGGCAGAGAATTAAAAGTCCTGGCCTGGAGATCTTTGTACATTTCTTTCTCTCTTTTCTTTTTTGTTGCACTTTCTAAGAACTTTTCTAGAACCTATGGATTCTGCCGTTGAGAAACACTGTGTGGAGCTTGTCGCCCTTGAGCGAAGTGGCCACACAGCTGTAGTAGAGGGGAGTACTCTGTATGTCTGGGGAGGATACATGGTAAGCCTCAAACACTGTTTGAAAAGTGCCTTCCTGCAACTATCTTGAAAAGCATTGCTAATTGATAGTGTTGTTTTGAATTGATGTTTACCATTCACATATACTGCATCTCATACATGCTGCTGATCGACTATATTCATGTTTTTTCGACTAGTAATGGGAGGAAACCTTTTTTTTTTTCTGCAGTCGACCGCTGGCAGTGACGTTTTCCTACCCAGTGATGAAATCTGGTTGTATGACTTAGACAGAGGTGTATGGTAAGAATATCAATGGAATTATAACATATTGTGTTTTTGATTATGGCCTGTATATCACATATTGCATAGAATATGAATAGAGAAGTTGTTTGGGTAACACTGTATTTGGATAGTCCATCTGTAGATGCTCTACAGACTATCAGTAACATTTCAACTATCTATCTACTAACCCCAACCCTAGCTCAAACCCTAACCTTTATCCTAACCCTAACCCTAAACTTAACCCTTACCCTAACCTTAACCCTTACCCTAAACTTAACCTTTACCCTAACCTTAACCCTTACCCTAACCCTTATTCTAAACCTAACCCTTACCCTAACCTTAACCCTTACCCTAACCTTAACCCTTACCCTAACCTTAACCCTTACCCTAAACTTAACCCTTACCCTAACCCTTATTCTAAACCTAACCCTTACCCTAACCTTAACCCTAACCCTAAACTTAACCCTTACCCTAACCTTAACCCTTACCCTAAACTTAACCCTTACCCTAAACTTAACCTTTACCCTAACCTTAACCCTTACCCTAACCTTAACCCTTACCCTAACCCTTATTCTAAACCTAACCCTTACCCTAACCTTAACCCTTACCCTAACCTTAACCCTTACCCTAACCCTTATTCTAAACCTAACCCTTATTCTAAACCTAACCCTTATTCTAAACCTAACCCTTATTCTAAACCTAACCCTAGCTGTATCCTTAGCAAGCAGTTGCTTATCAACATATAGTTTGTTGATAGTAAGAGAGAGCATCTACAGATGGATAATTCAGACTATCCAAATAAAGTGTGACTGTTTGTTTTAAAATAATCTTAGAAAGGCCTTCTACAGTACAGCCATCAGGTAACATTAAGCAACAATTCACTGAACTATATCACTGAAATCAACATAGAAAATATAGTAGAAACAGTAGATATATCACTGAACACAACATGAGATAGTAGAAACAGTAGATATATCACTGAACACAACATGAGATAGTAGAAACAGTCGATTTATCGCTGAACACAACATAGATTGTATACAGTGAGGGAAAAAAGTATTTGATCCCCTGCTGATTTTGTATGTTTGCCCACTGACAAAGAAATGATCAGTCTATCATTTTAATGGTAGGTTTATTTGAACAGTGAGAGACAGAATAACAACAACAAAAATCCAGAAAAACGCATGTCAAAAATGTTATAAATTGATTTGCATTTTAATGAGGGAAATAAGTGTTTGACCCCCTCTCAATCAGAAAGATTTCTGGCTCCCAGGTGTCTTTTATACAGGTAACGAGCTGAGATTAGGAGCACACTCTTAAAGGGAGTGCTCCTAATCTCAGTTTGTTACCTGTATAAAAGACACCTGTCCACAGAAGCAATCAATCAATCAGATTCCAAACTCTCCACCATGGCCAAGACCAAAGAGCTCTCCAAGGATGTCAGGGACAAGATTGTAGACCTACACAAGGCTGGAATGGGCTACAAGACCATCGCCAAGCAGCTTGGTGAGAAGGTGACAACAGTTGGTGCGATTATTTGCAAATGGAAGAAACACAAAATAACTGTCAATCTCCCTCGGCCTGGGGCTCCATGCAAGATCTCACCTCGTGGAGTTGCAATGATCATGAGAACGGTGAGGAATCAGCCCAGAACTACACGGGAGGATCTTGTCAATGATCTCAAGGCAGCTGGGACCATAGTCACCAAGAAAACAATTGGTAACACACTACGCCGTGAAGGACTGAAATCCTGCAGCGCCCGCAAGGTCTCCCTGCTCAAGAAAGCACATATACAGGGCCGTCTGAAGTGTGCCAACGAACATCTGAATGATTCAGAGGAGAACTGGGTGAAAGTGTTGTGGTCAGATGAGACCAAAATCGAGCTCTTTGGCATTAACTCTACTCGCCGTGTTTGGAGGAGGAGGAAAGCTGCCTATGACCCCAAGAACACCATCCCCACCGTCAAACATGGAGGTGGAAACATTATGCTTTGGGGATGTTTTTCTGCTAAGGGGACAGGACAACTTTACCGCATCAAAGGGACGATGGACGGGGCCATGTATCGTCAAATCTTGGGTGAGAACCTCCTTCCCTCAGCCAGGGCATTGAAAATGGGTCGTGGATGGGTATTCCAGCATGACAATGAACCAAAACACACGGCCAAGGCAACAAAGGAGTGGCTCAAGAAGAAGCACATTAAGGTCCTGGAGTGGCCTAGCCAGTCTCCAGACCTTAATCCCATTGAAAATCTGTGGAGGGAGCTGAAGGTTCGAGTTGACAAACGTCAGCCTCGAAATCTTAATGACTTGGAGAAGCTCTGCAAAGAGAAGTGGGACAAAATCCCTCCTGAGATGTGTGCAAACCTAGTGGCCAACTACAAGAAACGTCTGACCTCTGTGATTGCCAACAAGGGTTTTGCCACCAAGTACTAAGTCATGTTTTACAGAGGGGTCAAATACTTATTTCCCTCATTAAAATGCAAATCAATTTCATAACATTTTTGACATGCATTTTTCTGGATTTTTTTGTTGTTATTCTGTCTCTCACTGTTCAAATAAACCTACCATTAAAATTATAGACTGATAATGTCTTTGTGAGTGGGCAAACGTACAAAATCAGCAGGGGATCAAATACTTTTTTTCCCTCACTGTGAGATAAACAGTAGATGATAGACACAGAGTAAAGACTGGAATGCGCAGCGCAGAAAGAATGCTATTTTTGATTGACAGGTTTTGATTGACTAGATAGAGCCTTAAAGTGTAATGTTCAACAGTTTGGCAATCAACTTTCATCATTCTGCATCTCAGTATCATATCAGGGATACTATTACATTATATATTAAAACTGTGTTATCACATAGTTTACTAGAAATGAACAGTAATGTTATTGATTGTATTACAATTATACAAATGACAGTCATTTAGTGTTCCAATATGGGAGGTGTTGAATACAGCAGCAGATGTGTCTCAGTCTTAGTATTTATCTCTTTCTTTAATCGTTGCGGAAGAATGCTTCATGTCACTGTGTGTCCTGGGGCTAGTTGAATAAAAGTAGTTTAGACTGGTCTATACTGGTCTATGGTGCTAGACTGGTCTATAGTGGTCTATAGTGCTAGACGGGTCTATAGTGGTCTATAGTGCTAGACTGGTCTATAGTGGTCTATGGTGCTAGACTGGTCTATAGTGGTCTATAGTGCTAGACTGGTCTATAGTGGTCTATAGTGCTAGACTGGTCTATACTGGGCTATAGTGCTAGACTGGTCTGTAGTGGTCTATCGTGCTAGACTGGTCTGTAGTGGTCTATAGTGCTAGACTGGTCTTTAGTGCTAGACTGGTCTATAGTGGTCTATCGTGCTAGACTGGTCTATAGTGCTAGACTGGTCTGTAGTGGTCTAACGTGCTAGACTGGTCTATAGTGGTCTATAGTGCTAGACTGGTCTGTAGTGGTACACTGGTCTTATCTTCAGTTTGAACCCAGAAAGTTAAGCCTACCCCCAGGCCAAATTTGCACTAGATTGCCTGGAGCTTAAATTTGTATGCTGTGTGTGTTCATAGTTGGTTTGTTCATTTATCTTCTGAAGGGAAATGTGTCAAATGTCAGGAGAGGTCCCGCCCCCTATGTCAGGCACCTGTAGCTGCTTTCTGAATGGTCACATGTACATATTCGGGGGATATGATGACAGCGGACAGACCAATCAGGTGAGCTAGCTCGACAGAAACTGTAGTGCCCCTGATCTACATGTGCAAACATTTTCTAGAAAATCACCAAAAGCTTATTCATTATTATTAAGGCTTACATTGTTTACGAGACAGTTCAGATTGGTTCAAACAGTAGGTTCAGACACACATTTATTATTTATGCTGAAAAGATGTGTGCTTGCAGCTTTGCTGTGTCAACCTCCTGGATGGGGACTACAGTTGGAGGAGAGTGAAAGCTGAGAGCGGCTCCCCTCCTTCACCCAGAGATAAGCTGTGCTGCTGGGTTTACAACAACAGGTCAGTAACATATAATATAAGAATGCAACGCCAATGCCCATTGCAGTATTGGCATAAACAGGAAGAGAGTCAGGGTTCAAATGACACATGTAAGGGGACACTGTGAGATTCTGGCAATTAGCAATTAGCCAATGCTAACTGGCCTTAGTACAATGACTGGAAGTCTACAGGTCCAGTTGCACTGGACTCTGGGTAGAAACAGTTTAATTGACAGAATCTTGCAGTATCCCTTTAAAGGCTACTATTGGGGGTGTTGTAAAAATAGTGGCCTGGACCAACTAAATATTTAACACAAATAATGCGGGCGGTTCCCCATGTTGATTGTTTTGACTTTGGGAGAATCTTGTAATTTATCCCAATTGAGAATCTTCCATTCTGTAGGGTCACCTACTTTGAGAATCTTCCATTCTGTAGGGTCACCTACTTTGAGAATCTTCCATTCTGTAGGGTCACCTACTTTGAGAATCTTCCATTCTGTAGGGTCACCTACTTTGAGAATCTTCCATTCTGTAGGGTCACCTACTTTGAGAATCTTCCATTCTGTAGGGTCACCTACTTTGAGAATCTTCCATTCTGTAGGGTCACCTACTTTGAGAATCTTCCATTCTGTAGGGTCACCTACTTTGAGAATCTTCCATTCTGTAGGGTCACCTTCTTTGAGAATCTTCCATTCTGTAGGGTCACCTACTTTGAGAATCTTCCATTCTGTAGGGTCACCTACTTTGAGAATCTTCCATTCTGTAGGGTCACCTACTTTGAGAATCTTCCATTCTGTAGGGTCACCTTCTTTGAGAATCTTCCATTCTGTAGGGTCACCTACTTTGAGAATCTTCCATTCTGTAGGGTCACCTACTTTGAGAATCTTCCATTCTGTAGGGTCACCTACTTTGGTGGATATGGTCACAAGACACTTGATGACATCATGGATGACAAAAGCTTCATCATGGACACGGCATCATTGGTACATTTTCGCTTTTTTTTTTGTGATTGTGTCCAAATGTATGAATTACAACCACTATTTTCACTTTGTTGTATTGATCAGTAAAATATTGTGTGTTCTGTAGGAGCAGAACGTTGGTTGGGGATGGAACAATGAAGTCCATGTTTTTGACACAACACTAGCCAGCTGGAGAGAACCACAGAGCTCTGTAAGACATATACATACTGTAAGACACATACTGTATGTTTACATCACAACATAACTTCACCATGTGGAACAGAGTTAAGAACGTAGCGTAACCTTACTCCACAGATAGCTTGAAATGTCGCCGATGGAGCTATCCAATCAGTACCTGTTGTATATAGCTCAATCAGTTCCTACATTGTCAAGCAGGTGGTCACATGTGTTAGTGACATAGAAGACCCTGGTTCAAGCCCAGTCAGAGGAGAGGTAGAGGGACCTGGTTCAAGCCCAGTCACTGGAGAGGTAGAGGACCATGGTTCAAGCCCAGTCACTGGAGAGGTAGAGGACCCTGGTTCAAGCCCAGTCAGAGGAGAGGTAGAGGACCCTGGTTCAAGCCCAGTCATAGACAAGTTGAGGGAGGCAGCGCTATATGCTAAGCTAGCACAGTGACACTGGTTATACATGCACCAATTAGTTACCAATGAGTTCTTTGCACACAAGCAGCCAAGCCACATAGTTCTTTGTACCTGTACCGTAAGTACCTCTTTCTGACTACAGGGTCGTGCTCCTGCCCCCAGAGCTGCCCATGCAGGTGCAACAATTGGTCATAAAGGGTATGTCTATGGGGGGAGAGTACTGGTGAGTACTCTGTTCATCTGAACTCCTCCTCACCTTCTGTATTGCATTGCTGCAGAGACACAGATTCCCTAAAACATTGCTAAGATGAATGGGATCACATTGCTGACTGTTTAATACTTGGCTCAAGTTTGTGGACCTGTTTTTGGAATGGTGTTCAGTTCGTTGCCCTTCCTTTTAGGAAACCGCACCAAGTGACATTCATTGTCTAGATCTGAAATCATGGACATGGTCTGAAGTGTAGGTATTTATATTTCACTCTTTCATATGCTCATCTTTAAAAAATGGTCTACTGTTATCATAATAACAGCTTTGGTGTGTTTTTAAGACTTTTAACTGTTACCCTCCAAATGTCTTCTCCAGAGTGGCAGCATCCAATGTGCCAGGTGGAAGGTCGTGGCACAGCCTCACTGCAGTATCTGACAGCACTTTGTTTCTATTCGGTGGACTGAGTGTTGACTGCAAACCAATGAGTAAGTTATTTACCCAATGTAGTCCCAGTTGGACTAAATCCTTACTCAGCTGTTACTCAACAGTTTGACCCTCCCAGAATGCCTTGTGTTCCACGGAGCTATTTCTTTCTCATAATATCTATTATGTTTCTGTAGGTGATAGATGGGTTTTAGATGTTGAGACAAAGACATGGAGGGAGATTGAACATCCAAACAACAACAAACCAAGGTAGTACAGTAGCTGTCAGTTTAGCGTCTAGCTACTAATCTGATTAAACTGGTATCACTGGTAAGACTCACTGATAAATAAAAGTTACAATCAGATCACATTCCATTTCCATCTAATCTGAAGTCTGTATGTGCAGATCATTCAGTAAAGAGAAATTAGCCTAGAATGTACAATGATTATACTGAGTGCACATTCTCTGTACTTTGATGAAATCCCCCATTTCATTGACTTCCCCCCCCCCCCCCCCCTGCAGGTTGTGGCACACAGCAAGCCAAGCAAAGGACTCTGATGTCATTGTGTTTGGGGGTAGTTGTGACTACATCCTCCAAGTAGGAACGTATGAGAATTTGACGGTATGATGAAAGCCTTCAGCCAAATCATTACAGTAACCCTGGTTTATGAAGAATCATTGACACTACAACTAACTGTTCGTTTTCACATTGTTTCAGGGCCACAGCAACGATGCACTTGTTTTCCAGACCCAGCCTTATCCCCTCTTTCGGTAAACTTTCTCATAATAATCACAGATTTTATTTACATCACATGTAATGTTCGTTTTCGTTGTCCCGTAAAGCAGCAATCAGCAGTAGAAACAATAACAACGTGTTTTCCCCGCCCCTGTTTTGGTAAAAGACTGAGGGATGGGGCTGGAGAAATGTAACGACTCAAATGTATAGACAGAGCTATGGATGGAAGGACTGACCAGCCATGATATCAAAATGATAGTTTTAACCATGTTTGGAGGATATTTGGTGTTTGTTTACATTCACTTTGTTTACAAACATTAGAGTAAAACAAGCTTACATTTAGGGTTTCTGATTGGGTAGACAGTTGAACTAAGCTCATGAGGCATTGATAAGTTATAGTCTTCAAGAAGCAATGGGTACATATCATTAATTTATATGTCCAAAAATCGATGTAGCAACTGCTGATTTCCCCTTTAAACATGTTGTTTTGTCTTACAGGATCTGTGTGGACTGCATAGCAAAGAATGTGAAGAACTGCAAGATGCTTCAAAACCAGTTTCCATCTCTGCCCCGGAAGCTACTGCAAGCTGTACAGAGGAGAACGTCTAGAAAAATATAATACATACAGTGCATTGGGAAAGTATTCAGACCCCTTGACTTTTCCCACATTTTGTTACATTACAGCCTTATTCTAAAAGGTATTACATTGGTTTTTCCCCCTCATCAATCTACACACAATACCCCATAATGACAAAGCAAAAACAGGTTTCTAGACATTTTTTTTAATTTATAAAAAATAAAAAACTGAAATATCATATTTACATAATTATTCAGACCTTTACTCAGTACTTTGTTGAAGCACCTTTGGCAGCGATTACAGCCTCGAGTCTTCTTGGGTATGACGCTACAAGCATGGCACACCTGTATTTGGGGAGTTTCAGGTTGGATGGGGAGCGTCGCTGCACAGCTATTTTCAGGTCTCTCCAGAAATGTTAGATCGGGTTCAAATCCGGGCTCTGGCTGGGCCACTCAAGGACATTCAGAGACTTGTCCCGAAGCCACTCCTGTATTTGTCTTGGCTGTAAGCTTAGGGTTGTTGTCCTGTTGGAAGGTGAACCTTCACCCCAGTATGAGGTCATGAGCACTCTGGAGCAGGTTTCAATCAAGGATCTCTCTGTACTTTGCTCCGTTCATCTTTGCCTCGATCCTGACTAGTCTCTCAATCTCTGCCGCTGAAAAACATCCCCACATCATGATGCTGCCACCACCATGCTTCACCGTAGGGATGGTGCCAGGTTTCCTCTACAAGTGACGCTTGGAATTCAGGCCAAATAGTTCAATCTTGGTTTCATCAGACCAGAGAATCTTGTTTTTCATGGTCTGAGAGTCTTTAGGTGCCTGTTGGCAAACTCCAAGCGTGCTGTCATGTGCCTTTTACTGAGGAGTGGCTTCCATCTGGCCAGTCTGCCATAAAGGCCTGATTGGTGGAGTGCTGCAGAGATGGTTTCCTTCTGGAAGGTTCTCCCATCTCCACAGAGGAACTCTAGAGCTCTGTCAGAGTCATGTAAATAAGATATTTCTGTGTTTTATTTTTAATACATTTGCAAAAATATCAAAAAACCAGTTTTCGCTTTGTCATTATGGGGTATTGTGTGTAGATTGATGAGGAAAATGTTTTATTTAATCCATTTTAGAATAAGGCTGTAACATAACAAAATGTGGAAAAAGTTAAGGGGTCTGAATACTTTCCGAAGGCACTGTATAATAAAATCTAATAAAGATGATCTCAGAGAGATAGTGTTCAACGGTAGAGGCTGCAGTGAAGTGATAATGCAGAACACTAGAGGCTGCAGTAAAGTGATAATGCAGAACACTAGAGGCTGCAGTGAAGTGATAATGCAGAACACTAGAGGCTGCAGTGAAGTGATAATGCAGAACACTAGAGGCTGCGGTAAAGTGATAATGCAGAACACTAGAGGCTGCAGTAAAGTGATAATGCAGAGTAGGTCTATATTTAAAGGGTATGTGGGGACGTTCTGTCCTGCAAAACATGTATTAATGTATTATACTGTGTATAAAACCACACACTTCAACAGTCAATGACCGACCTTGATTAAATACTTATTTTAATCTTGCACAATGAAAATGTTTTTTCAGCGAGATCAGTCGTTGTCTCTTCAAGTGTGTCGTTTTCTAGGCCTAGGGCTAGGCAAATATGTGTTTGGGTTTCCAAGCTGCTTTCCTGCCAGTGCCAGCACCTTGCATATCTGTGCACAGGGCTCTACCTCCATTTTGTTGACTTTATTTATCTGCACATATTTAAATGTTTTACAGATTAGTGTATATACTATGCATGAATGAGTCCTGCAGTAAAATCTCAGGTGGAATAAAGATATACACAGAACACTCACACTACTGTGGTAGAGAATCAAATACATGTTGACGTCACTTTGGTCTCTCTGAAAGAGTAGGACAGAATCTGAGCTGACGTCAGCTAAAAAGACTTCAGAGAACAGTGAGTATTGCTACTGCTGAATCCTTCTGTACTAGAGGCCTCCATTCCTCCTGATTTACCCCATGTGACCCACCTGGGTTTCCTCTTTCATCATTCTGACGTATAGTTATGAGTGTGCCTTGTTTCAACAAGACCACTCTAGATAAACAACTACTACTAGTATTATTAGTAGTACTACTACCACAGTCACTACTACGTACTACTACCACAGTCACTACTACTACTACTACCACAGTCACTACTACGTACTACTACCACAGTCACTACTACTACTACTACCACAGTCACTACTACATACTACTACCACAGTCACTACTACATACTACTACCACAGTCACTACTACGTACTACTACCACAGTCACTACTACATACAACTACCACAGTCACTACTACGTACTACTACCACAGTCACTACTACTACTACTACCACAGTCACTACTACTACTACTACCACAGTCACTACTACTACTACCACAGTCACTACTACATACTACTACCACAGTCACTACTACGTACTACTACCACAGTCACTACTACATACTACTACCACAGTCACTACTACTACTACTACCACAGTAACTATTACTACTACCACAGTCACTACTACATACTACTACCACAGTCACTACTACATACTACTACCACAGTCACTACTACATACTACTACCACAGTCACTACTACGTACTACTACCACAGTCACTACTACGTACTACTACCACAGTCACTACTACATACAACTACCACAGTCAGTACTACGTACTACTACCACAGTCACTATTACTACGTACTACTACCACAGTCACTACTACATACTACTACCACAGTCACTACTTCGTACTACTACCACATTCACTACTACATACTACTACCACAGTCACTACTACTACGTACTACTACCACAGTCACTACTACGTACTACTACCACAGTCACTACTACATACTACTACCACAGTCACTACTACTGTGTACTACTACCACAGTCACTACTAAATACTACTACCACAGTCACTACTACATACTACTACCACAGTCACTACTACTATGTACTACTACCACAGTCACTACTACTACGTACTACTACCACATTCACTACTACATACTGCTACCACAGTCACTACTACTACTACTACTACCACAGTCACTACTACATACTACTACCACAGTCACTACTACGTACTACTACCACAGTCACTACTACATACTACTACCACAGTCACTACTACGTACTACTACCACAGTCACTACTACGTACTACTACCACAGTCACTACTACGTACTACTACCACAGTCACTACTACGTACTACTACCACAGTCACTACTACTACTACTACCACAGTCACTACTACTACTACTACCACAGTCACTACTACATACTACTACCACAGTCACTACTACTACTACTACTACCACAGTCACTACTACTACTACCACAGTCACTACTACATACTACTACCACAGTCACTACTACGTACTACTACCACAGTCACTACTACATACTACTACCACAGTCACTACTACGTACTACTACCACAGTCACTACTACGTACTACTACCACAGTCACTACTACGTACTACTACCACATTCACTACTACGTACTACTACCACAGTCACTACTACGTACTACTACCACAGTCACTACTACGTACTACTACCACATTCACTACTACGTACTACTACCACAGTCACTACTACTACATTTACATTTACATTTTAGTCATTTAGCAGACGCTCTTATCCAGAGCGACTTACAGTTAGTGAGTGCATACATTATTTTATTGCTGGAATCAAACCCACAACCCTGGCGTTGCAAACGCCATGCTCTACCAACTGAGCTACATCCCTGCCGGCCATTCCCTCCCCTACCCTGGACGACGCTGGGCCAATTGTGCGCCGCCTCATGGGTCTCCCGGTCGCGGCCGGCTACGACTACTACTACCACAGTCACTACTACTACTACTACCACAGTCACTACTACGTACTACTACCACAGTCACTACAACATACTACAACTGCAGTCACTACTACGTACTGCTACCACAGTCACTACAACATACTACTACTGCAGTCACTACTATGTACTACTACCACAGTCACTACTACGTACTACTACCACAGTCACTACTACGTACTACTACCACAGTCACTACTACTACGTACTACTACCACAGTCACTACTACATACTACTACCACAGTCACTACTACGTACTACTACCACAGTCACTACTACTACGTACTACTACCACAGTCACTACTACATACTACTACCACAGTCACTACTACTACTATTTCTGTATGGACCTCGCTTTGTGCACGGGGGCATTGTCATGCTGAAACAGGAAAGGGCCTTCCCCAAAGTTGGAAGCACAGAATCATCTAGAATGTAATTGTATGCTGTATGGTTAAGATTTCCCTTCACTGGAACTAAAGGGCCTAGCCCAAACCATAAAAAACAGCCCCAGACCATTATTCCTCCTCCACCAAACTTTACAGATGGCACTATGCATTAGAGCAGGTAGCGTTCTCCTGGCATCCGCCAAACCCAGATTTGTCCGTTGGACTGCCAGATAGTGAAGTGTGATTCATCACTCCAGAGAACGCATTTCCACTGCTTCAGAGTCCAATGGCGGCGAGCTTTACACCACTCCAGCTGATGCTTGGCATTGCACATAGTGATCTTAGGCTTGCTCGGCCATGGAAAGCCATTTCATGAAGCTCCCAACGAACAGTTATTGTGCTGACGTTACTTCCAGAGAAAGTTTGGAACTCGGTAGTGAGTGTTGCAACCGAGGACAGACGCTACACGCTTCAGCACTCGGTGGTCCCGTTCTGTGAGCTTGTGTAGCCTACCACTTCGTAGATGAGCCGTTGTTGCTCTTAGACGTTTCCACTTCACAATAACAGCACTTACAGTTGACCGGGGCAGCTCTAGCAGGGCAGAAAGTTGACGAACTGACGTGTTGGAAAGGTGGCATCCTATGACGGTGCCACGTTGAAAGTCACTGAGCTCTTCAGTAAGGCCATTCTACTGCCAATGTTTGTCTATAGAGATTGCATGGCTGTGGGCTCGATTTTATACACCTGTCAGCAACGGGTGTGGCTGAAATAGCCGAATCCACTAATTTGAAGGGGTGTCCATATACTTTTGTAAATATAGGGTATCACTAAAGGCTACTATCCTACTACTGTAATACAGTCATCAGCATGTTCAACACCAGCAATTTCAATTTTCTAAACGTATTCGATTAACATACAAATATCTTTGGCCAACTGAAGCAAGTCACACAATTTTTCTTTAGGAAAACTACCCATTCTAGATGCTATTTGACCTCTGGCCTGGCTACAACATTGATGACAATGGGTGCTGTTAGTATGACCACCATGGCATGTAGCTCCCCTCAATATTCCAAAGAATTGTGAGTGAAATGTGTTGAAGTGTGTTGAAGTGTGTAGACAGTGGTGTCTGTTACTCTCACACAGGTAAGCAGTCTAGCCCAGAGAAGCATACACACATCCGTCCTGCTTCAGTCTCCCTGCATCCAGCCCATATCCCCACAGCATCACACACACACCACACTCACACAGGTACACACACACACACACACACAAACACACACACCCACACTCGTTTTATATATCTACTAAACTTGTTTTATATATCTATCAAACTTGTTTTATTTATCTATTAAATATCTATTAAACTTGTTTTATATATCTATTAAACTTGTTTTATATATCTATTAAATGTGAAGTATATATCTATTAAACTTGTTTTATGCATCTATTAAATTTGTTTTATATATCTATTAAATATCTATTAAACTTGTTTTGTATATCTATTAAATGTGAAGTATATATCTATTAAACTTGTTTTATGCATCTATTAAATGTGAAGTATCTATCTATTAAACTTGTTTTATGCATCTATTAAACTTGTTTTATATATCTATTAAACTTGTTTTATATATCTATTAAACTTGTTTTATATATCTATTAAATATCTATTAAACTTGTTTTATATATCTATTAAATGTGAAGTATATATCTATTAAACTTGTTTTATGCATCTATTAAATGTGAAGTATATATCTATTAAACTTGTTTTATGCATCTATTAAATGTGAAGTATATATCTATTAAACTTGTTTTATATATCTATTAAATATCTATTAAACTTGTTTTATATATCTATTAAATGTGAAGTATATATCTATTAAACTTGTTTTATGCATCTATTAAATGTGAAGTATATATCTATTAAACTTGTTTTACGCATCTATTAAACTTGTTTTATATATCTATTAAACTTGTTTTATCCGTTTTATCACTCTGCATTAACATGCATTGATCAGAGAAACAAGTTCTGTTTGAATGAATAAAATCAGAAACACTTTTATGTGTCAAATGTATGGAACATTTCTCATCCCACAGTATGACTTCATTTGTAAAATAAATTATCACCTGTAAACTAAATTATACTTCAGACATTTTTCAATGAAAACATAATCCGTAATGTCATTAAATTAAATCAAAATATGCTCAAAGGTTGACCCCAATAATAATACACTATCATCATTCATTTTCTCATAACATCTAATGAAAATTGCATGCATTGTTAAGAAAGGAAAAACTAAAAGTTTTCCCATACATCTTCTCAAGGTTGTGTAGTTCAATTGACTACAATATGGCCACATTAAATGACTACATTTTGACCCAGACGTGTGTTATTACTTGTGTGAAACAGTGTTGAAGGATATCAACAAGCTTTGTTTGCGTCCCAAATGGCACCCTATTCCCTTTATAGTGCACTACTTTTGACCAGAGCTCTACACCAAAAGTAGTGCACTACATAGTGAATGGGCCCTGGTCAAAGTAGTAAAAAATACAGTATATGGAATAGGATGGCATTTGGGACGCATCCAAAGCTTGTGGATATCTCTCAACACCAAGTAGTGTACTATATAGGAAATGGACCCTGGTCAATAACACTGCACTATACATGTATAGTGGATATGCTGCTATTTGGGATGCATCCTTTGTCTCTGAAACCGTTCCAGCCAGACAGTAATTCTCTCTTAGGGTCACCTACAATGACAGACATAAATGACCTGTAACCTCCTGCGACAAGTTTTCAAAAGTTTGCTTTCCGTTGGGTTTCAAAATACGATTGAACTGAAATATGTTACACCTGACCATGAAAATGTTTTGGGGTGGGGGTGCTGTCGACGGGGACGGGAAAGAGGGTATTTATATGTGGGAACTCAATCAAAACTGTTGGAAAAGCATTCCAGGTGAAGCTGGTTGAGAGAATGCCAAGAGTGTGCAAAGCTGTCTTCAAGGCAAAGGGTGGCTATTTGAAGAATCTCAAATATACAAAATATTTTTATTTGCTTAGCACATTCTTGGTTACTACATGATTCCATATGTGTTATTTCATAATTGTGATGTCTTCACTATTATTCTACAATGTAGAAAATAGTAAAAATAAAGAAAAACCCTTGAATGAGTAGGTGTTCTAAAACTTTTGACCGGTAGTGTATATCTGACCCTAACCCTAACCCAACTATATCTGCCGAACACACAGGTTAGACTATTATACTGAATGATTTACTGCAGTATTTAACCACCTGCAGAAAATACCCCTTGAAAAATGGATTTTAGGTTAATTTAGGTCAAGTTTTGATTAATACAATATTTACCCATATTGATCTTTCCTATCAGCTTTTACATACACTCCAGACTTATCTTAGATAAACTAGATCTAGAATAATATTTTATTAATCCATACAAGATGGAAATTGGTCTTCATCTGTACCCAACCCCTCCGATACACCACACACACACACACACACACACACACACACACACACACACACACACACACACACACACATTCGGTCTAAAGATATTTTGCCCAGTTAGAGTGTGTGACCTTTAGCAGTCAGCGTTGGACCTCAGTACGGTCAGGACAGGGTCATGTCTCCACATCAGTGTGATGAGGGTAGTGACACATTACCACCATGTTTGCATAGAGATTCAGAGCAAACACAGTCCTGGGCCCATATCCACAAAGCCTCTCAGAGTAGGAGAGCTGATCCAGAATCAGTATTGCCCTTTTAGCTCATAATGAATAAGATATAATTTGGACAGGGGGACCTGATCCTAGATCAGCACTCCTCCTCTGAGACGTTGTGTGGATATGGGCCCCAGGGCTTCAAGTGGAGCATCACTTCCCAAAGCTGATAGCATGCGGGACAGTCAGCTCAAGTGCCAAAAGTAAATGAGGTATTGGTTGGGTTTATCACTTTAAAGAACCAGGTAGTGTGAAGTTTCACTCTATGGCTGATTGCACATGACACGGGCTTGTTTTGTACTAGGCTATTTTATGTATTGTCCTGAACTTTCTTTCTGTTTTAAATGCTGTTTTTTATTTTGAGAGCTCTGGTGAGATGGCCAATGTATTGAATACATATGGACTATGGCAAATTAACTTAAATAAACGTGAACTTTCTGCTACACAAAGCAGGTTCGTTTTCTAACATATTTCAGCATCACTTGTAAATACAACTAGTAAACATCCTAGTTGCCATAGACCTTATGTTACACAAAGTGAGGAAAATCGAAAAACTGACCTCAGTTCAGTGTCTGGGGGCAACTTCCTTTTTGTAGAGGGAGCTGGTAAGGCGCTATTAACAAATCAGGTTCATGCATTTGGCGTGACGTCACACAACATCATGGCGGCGTACATGCTGAACACAAACACAGCACACTTTTACCCACAAAGATAAGCAATCGGATAATGACAAACGATTCAATTTGCGTTTAAATGGGCAAGTAATCGACCGTTCATCAAATGATGAACAAGAAAACTGACGACGAAATATGCCGAACCCAAGAAAGCATGACCCTCCCACTGGCTCAAATGACTTCAGTGAAATCTGGAGTCGTGTTTACAAACTTTCTCAAAACAGGTTGAGAACAAACAAATCGGGTAAAAGCCAGAAACTGACACCTCAATCTTCACCTTCTGTCAGGAAGTCACCACATTCTCGTTCTAAAGGTAAGATGGTGGCTAAAAGTGCACGGGAAAGGTCTTGCTAACCAGCTAGTTGGGTAACTAACAACAGTTAGACTCGAGCTAATTTGGCCAAACTTGCGTGTAGGTTGCAGGATAAACAGCTCTAACGTTAATTAGCTGGCCAGAGACGTAGCTAGCTAGCTAGTTAGAAGTAGTTAGCTAGCCAGGACCACGTTCAGTTGCCAAACGTTCTCGGAACATTGCAGATAGAAATGCCATGTATATAGCTGATGTGATTCCTCATTCCACATGCCACAGGCATGTTTGATTTACACAGACTATTTCTATCTGAGCGTTCCAAAACGTTGCCTCCTGCTGAACGCGCCCCAGGTGTAGTTTATTAGGATCACCATTAGCTACAGCACATGCAGCAGCTACTCTTCCTGGGGTCCACATAAAACGTACAGATAAATTACTAAGTACAGAACAGTTATAGACAATGACATTATATATACAACATTACAATAAGAGTTTTATATATTAGAAAGACACCAAGAGACAACAAAAATACGATTTACACACTATTCATATATACATATTCATATTCTTATATACAGTTAAATGAGCTCGTTAGAAAGAGGAGAGGCGCTGTGATACAATGTTTATTTTATTTTTTTTAATCCGTTTTTTTAAAGCTAAACTAACTTTTTGCCTAAGTAACCTCTGGTGGCAGAGCATTCCACGATGACATGGCTCAATACATAACTGAGCAATGCATTAGCTCCTAGTCGCTCCTCACGCTCTGATGCCGTCCCTATGGTGCGCCAGTGTGACCAGGTAGAACCCGTTGTTGTTCACCTATCTAGTATGTCTAGCGACCCCCTTACAGATAATCTCGTTCCCACCAGATTTGGAGACCCCCAAACGGCGAGCGAGGGGCAGATACACGGGCTTAAACAACACTGCTGATTCCCCTGGGGATGGAGATATTTCGCAAGACATCATATGGGACCCGGCATCACCTACTCCTGCTAGAAGTGGTATGATGGTGTTGTTAAGTCACGTGATGAGCAAAGGCTTATTAGCTTTAACATTAACATCACTTTTTCCTTCATTCGTCCTCCTACTCATTCTACTCACACCTATCAGACCATCATGTGTCATCCTCAATCCACCCATCTTTTTGTTCTCCTTCTCAAAGCCAGCACATGATGGTGTCTTAGTTGATATGAGGTCATGTTTAATTCCCCCACAGATCACATAGCCTACATATAGGCTACTTAAAGTTTCCGCTAGTGGCCCAAAGTGATTGTGACTACTATGTACACTACCAGTCAAAAGGTTTAGAACACCTACTCATTCAAGGGTTTTACTTTTTTTTTAAAAACTATTTTCTACATTGTGGAATAATAGTGAAGACATCAAAACTATGAAATAATACATATGGAATCATGTAGTAACCAACATAGTGTTAAACAAATCCAAATTTTATATATTATTTTTTATATTTGAAATTCTTCAAATAGCTACCCTTTTCGTTGATGACAGCTTTGCACACTCTTGGCATTCTCTCAACCAGCTTCATGAGGTAGTCACCTGGAATGCATTTCAATTAACAGGTGTGCCTTCTTAAAAGTTAATTTGTGGAATTTCTTTCCTTCTTAATGCGTTTGAGCCAATCAGTTGTGTTGTGACAAGGTAGGGGGGTATACAGAAGATAGCCCTATTTGGTAAAATACCAAGTCCATATTATGGCAAGAACAGCTAAAATAAGCAAAGAGAAACGACAGTCCATCATTACTTTAAGATATGAAGGTCAGTCAATATGGAACATTTCAAGAACTTTGAAAGTTTCTTCAAGTGCAGTTGCAAAAACCATCAAGCACTATGATGAAACTGGCTCTCATGAGGACCGCCACAGGAAAGGAAGACCCAGAGTTACCTCTGCTGCAGAGGATAAGTTCATTAGAGTTACCAGCCTCAGAAATTGCAGCCCAAATAAATGCTTCACATAGTTCAAGTAACAGACACATCTCAACATCAACTGTTCAGAGGAGAGTGTGTGAATCAGGCCTTCATGGTCGAATTGCTGCAAAGAAACCACTACTAAAGGACACCAATAAGAAGAAGAGACTTGCTTGGGCCAAGAAACACGAGCAATGGACATTAGACAGGTAGAAATGTGTCCTTTGGTCTGGAGTCCAAATTTTAGATTTTTGGTTCCAACCGCCATGTCTTTGTGAGACGCGGTGTGGGTGAACGGATGATCTCTGCATGTGTATTTCCCACCGTAAAGCATGGAGGAGGAGGTGTTATGGTGTGGGGGTGCTTTGCTGGTGACACTGTCTGTGATTTATTTAGAATTCAAAGCACACTTAACCAGCATGGCTACCACAGCATTCTGCAGTGATATCCCATCTGGTTTGAGCTTAGTGGGACTATCATTTGTTTTTCAACAGGACAATGACCCAACACACCTCCAGGCTGTGTAAGGGCTATTTTACCAAGAAGGAGCATGATGGAGTGCTGCATTAGATGACCTGGCCTCCACAATCCCTCAACCAAATTGAGATGGTTTGGGATGAGTCGGACCGCAGAGTGAAGGAAAAGCAGCCAACAAGTGCTCAGCATATGTGGAAACTCCTTCAAGACTGTTGGAAAAGCATTCCAGGTGAAGCTGGTTAAGAGAATGCCAAGAGTGTGCAAAGCTGTCATCAAGGTGAAGGGTGGCTATTTGAAGAATCTCAAATATAAAATATATTTTGATTTGTTTAACTATTTTTTTGGTTACGACATGATTCCATATGTGTTATTTCATAGTTTTGATGTCTTCACTATTATTCTACAATGTAGAAAATAGTAAAAATAAAGAAAAAGCGTTGAATGTGTAGGTGTTGTAAACCTTTTGACCGGTGGTGTAAATGTGGCAACAGAAGGCTAACTGTTCCTTATTCTCCAGAAGGGCCCAGCAACACCAGAGTTGTTGAGATATCAGACATCGTCAATCGGATCGCCCCTAAGGTCAGTGTATAAAACGTGTTCACCGTCTCACTGAGGTCCATTGATAGTTGCTGGCTGGCTGCAGCACCGACATGTTTTTGAATCATCGTGTGTTACTGTGGATATAAAGGCCTTGTTATATAGAAATATTAAAATGTAAAAGACTGCATTTCACTGTGTTGATTTATTTCAGTGGATGCAAAGATATACACTCTAAGTGGATGTGATACTGCTTTGAAGGAAGACATTCTAAATATGGTACTTCTCGAAGCACTGGGGGCTAAAGCCTGTGCCCATGCTTGACACATTGGTTTTTCTCACAACTCCAAAATCTTTAGGTTGGTCACAGCACACAAACCAGCTGTTATATAGCATGTGTTCCTTTTCCAGGATGCCCAGCATGTCTCTGTGGATAGTCCTCTGCTCCAGTGGATTGGGGACAGTGCTGTCCCCTGTACTCCAGAGGTACGCCCGCCCAGAGCCAGGAAGAAATCCACTCGGTGAGTGAACTACAATACTGCACTTGTACAAATCAAATTGTATTTGTCACATGCGCCGAATACAACAGGTGTAGACCTTACAGTGAAATGCTTACTTACGAGCCCTTAACCAACAATGCCTTTCAAGAAATTGAGTTAAGAAAATATTTACTAAATAAACTAAAGTAAAAAATTTGATAAAAAGTAACACAATAAAATAACAATAACGGGGCTATATACAGGGGGTACCGGTACCGAGTCAATGTGCGGGGGTAAAGGTTAGTCCAGGTAAATTGTACGTGTAGGTAGGGGTAAAGTGACTATGCATAGATAATAAACAGCGAGTAGCAGCAGTGTAAAAACAAAGGGAGTGGTGTCAATGCAAATAGTCCAGGTGGCCATTTGATTAATTAATTAAAGTCTAATGGCTTGGGGGTAGAAGCTGTTAAGGAGCCTTTAGGACCTAGACTTGGCGCTCCGGTACCGCTTGCCGTGCGGTAGCAGAGAGAACAGTCTATGACTTGGGTGACTGGAGTCTTTGACAATTTTTTGGGCCTTCCTCTGACACCGCCTAGTATATAGGTCCTGGATGGCAGGAAGCTTGGCCCCAGTGATGTACTGGGCTGTACGCACTACCCTCTCAGTCGGATGCCGAGCAGTTGCCATACCAGGCGGTGATGCAACCGGTCAGGATGCTCGATGGTGAAGCTGTAGAATGTTTTGAGGATCTGGGGACACATGCCAAATCTTTTCAGTCTCCTGAGGGGGAAAAGGCATTGTCGTGCCCTCTTCACGACTTTCTTGGTGTGTTTGGACCATGATAGTTTGTTGGTGATGTGGACACCAAGGACCTTGAACTCTCAACACGCTCCACTACAGCCCTGCCGATGTGAATAGGGGCGTGTTTGGCCCTCCTTTTCCTGTAGTCTACGATCATCTCCTTTGTATTGCTCATGTTGAGGGAGAGGTTGTTGTCCTGGCACCACACTGCCATGTCTCTGACCTCCTCCCTATAGGCTGTCTCATCGTTGTCGGTGATCAGGCCTACCACTGTTGTCGTAGGCAAACTTAATGATGGTGTTGGAGTCGTGCTTAGCCATGCAGTCGTGGGTGAACAGGGAGTACAGGAGGGGACTAAGCACGCACTCCTGAGGGGCCCCCGTGTTGAGGATCAGCGTGGCAGATGTGTTGTTGCCTGCCCTTCAGGAAGTCCAGGATCCAGTTGCAGAGGGAGGTGTTTAGTCCCAGGGTCCTTAGCTTAGTGATGAGCTTTGAGGACACTATGGTGTTGAATGCTGAGCTGTAGTCAATGAACAGCATTCTCACATAGGTGTTCATTTTGTCCAGGTTGGAAAGGGCAGTGTGGCGCGCAATAGAGATTGCATCATCTGTGGATCTGTTGGGGCGGTATGCGAATTGGAGTGGGTCTAGGGTTTCCGGGATGATGGTGTTGATGTGCGCCATGACCAGCCTTTCAAAGCACTTCATGGCTACAGACGTGAGTGCTCCGGGGGGTAGTCATTTAGGCAGGTTACCTTAGTGTTCTTGGGTACAGGGACTATGGTGGTCTGCTTGAAACATGTTTGTATTACAGATTAGTTCAGGGAGAGGTTGAAAATGTCAGTGAAGACACTTGCCAGTTGGTCCGTGCATGGTCTGAGTACACGTCCTGGTAATCCGTCTGGCCCCCGCACTTGTGACTGTTGACCTGTTTAAAGGTCTTGCTCACATCGGCTACGGAGAGCGTGATCACACAGTCGTCCGGAACAGCTGGTGCTCGCATGCATGCTTTAGTGTTGCTTGCCTCGAAGCGAGCATAGAAGTAATTTAGTTCATGTGGTAGGCTTGCGTCACTGGGCAGCTTTCTGCTGGGTTTCCCTTTGTAGTCTGTAATAGTTTGCAAGCCCTGCCACATCCGACGAGCGTCAGAGCCGGTGTAGTAGGATTCAATCTTAGTCCTGTATTGACGCTTTGCCTGTTTGATGGTTCGTCTGAGGGCATAGCAGGATTTCTTATAAGCATCCGGATTAGTGTCCCGCTCCTTGAAAGCGGCAGCTCTAGCCTTTAGCTCGGTGCGTATGTTGCCTGTAACCCATGGCTTCTGGTTGGGATATGTACATATGGTTACTGTGGGGACGACGTCGTCGATGCACTTATTGATGAAGCCAGTGACTGAGGTGGTATGCTCCTCAATGCCATTGGATGAATCATGGAACATATTCCTGTCTGTGCTAGCAAAACAGTCCTGTAGCGTAGCATCCGCGTCATCTGACCACTTCGGTATTGAGTGAGTCACTGGTACTTCCTGCTTTAGTTTTTGCTTGTAAGCAGGAATCAGGAGGATAGAATTATGGTCAGATTTGCCAAATGGAGGGCGAGGGAGAGCTTTGTATGCGTCTCTGTGTGTGGAGTAAAGGTGGTCTGGAGTTTTTTCCCTCTGGTTGCACATTTAACATGCTGGTAGAAATTAGGTCAAACTGATTTAAGTTTGCCTGCATTAAAGTCCCGGCCACTAGGGGCGCCACTTCTGAATGAGCATTTTCCTGTTTGCTAATGGCCTTATACAGCTTGTTTGTGGTGGTAAATAGATGACTACGAAAAATATAGATAAACTCTCTTGGTAGATAGTGTGGTCTACAGCTTATCATGAGGTACTCTACCTCAGGCGAGCAAAACCTCGAGACCTCCTAAATAGACACACACCCCCACCCCTCGACTTACCAGACGTAGCTGTTCTGTCCTGCCGATGCATGGAAAACCCAGCCAACTATATATTATACGTGTCGTTGTTCAGCCACGACTCGGTGAAACATAAGATATTACCGTTTTTAATATCCCGTTCGTAGGATAGGCTCGAACGGAGATCATCCAGTTTATTCTCCAGTGATTGCACGTTGGCCAATAGAACGGATGGTAGAGGCGGGTTACCCACTCGCCGACAAATTCTCACAAGCCACCCCGATCTCCTCCCCCTGTACTTCCGTCTTTTCTTCACGCGAACGACCTGGATTTGGGCCTGGTCTCGGAGAAGCAGAATATCCTACAAGTCGGACTCATTAAAGAAAATATATTCGTCCAGTTCAGGTGTTCTGATATCCAGAAGCTATTTTCAGTCATAAGAGACGGTAGCAGCAACATTATGTACAAAATAAGTTACAAACAATGCGAAAAAACACACAAAATAGCACAGTTGATTAGGAACCCGCAAAATGGCAGCCATCCCCTCCATTATGATATTAAGACATGATATTAAATCACTTGTGTAATCAGGTTGACAAGTTGAAAACCTTTATTTAAGATGTAAAGTTTATTTCTCTTCCAATAGTTGTTTGTCTTATTCCAGTAATTATCTTTATCAGATCATTCTTGCAGTCTGATATTTTGCTAGTGCTTATACTAGTTTTTTCAAAGGTTCCTCAATATAGTTATTATGCCTTCCTTGTTCATATCTCCTCTCCTCTCCTCTCCACAGGAAAAGCTCAGTGGATGACTTGATGCAGCTGGCCAGGCAGTTTGACATCAACATGCACCAGCAGGACAGAGAGAAGAAGAGTGCTGAACACACAAACAATACCATAAACAACAACAACAACAACAGGTACGGGGAGGAACCCAAGTGCCCGACAATAATGACGTCATCAGCCCATCAGGTAGAGGCGGAGCTTAACGCTCTGTTCGACGGGCCGACGCAGCGAATCACCGGACGGCTCAGCCAAGGGTCGACCGCCTCCACCTGTTCTCAGGAAGTCAAGGTTCAAGTTGGGGTCAGCCATCTCACTGCTGATGACCTCATCAAAGAGTGGGAGGTCAAGCCTGGCGGGGGAATCCCGTCTGGTCCTACGGCTCGTACTGGTGAAGAGGTAGTAGGACAGTGGAACTCCACGACCACTGTGGCGAAAGACGAGGACTTTGACTGGGAGGATGATGACCTTCTCAACGACCCTATCGTGTTGGAGATCACCCAGAATCCTGAGGGGCTGAAAACGCCAGCCCCCAAACCCAGCAGCTCACTGACTCTGAGCACTGACAGAGACAACACACAGCTGGTAACAGATACAGAAAAGACCCTTCCACCCCCACCCTCCTCTGCTACCTCTAATCCTACCGGTCTGCACTCTCACTCTGTCTGGAAGGGGACAAGCACACACCCTCAACCTTCAGACAGAGGTGTCCTCACTGGGCCATGTCCTAAACTCAAGCCCACCAGCAGAAGCACTTTCCTGCTGGAGCCCAACCCTTGTTTCCAGGTGAGTATGGCTCCGACAAGCAAAGAAGCACCCAGACCCTGCCTCACTGTTGGAGAGGCCCAACCTGAGAGACCCAGGCCCGGCTTGTCTGCGGCGGGTAGGTGCCCCAGTAGAGACTCAGAAGGGAAGGCTGAGGGGGTGAGCAAAGCCACAACTCCAGCCTCACGTGGAACCCCAGCCCCAGTCACTGCTCCGGCCCAGGGCTCGGCTCCCACCCAAGCCACGGACTCCACTTTCAAAGACATCTCAGATGAGGACCTCCAGTCCCTGTTTGACTCTGAGTCGCTGTGGAACGACGATGAAGGTGACGATGACGAACTGCTGTATCAGGTGTGTGACGACGTGGAGAGGATCTCCAACAGTCAGCCCCAGTCCGGGAACGCTACCGTAACGACGGACGCCACGGAGGTCCGCGTCCAAGAGAGCAAACCGAAAGCCCCTCCAACCGCCCCTCTGGCTATAGCGAGAGAGGGGTCTATGACTATGGATAGGGCTGTAGGTGCTACTAGCAATAGACAGTCAACCACCCGCTCCAACTCAGCACCAGGGGACAGGAGCAGCACCCCTGTGAACTTTCAGGGATGGAACATTCTAGTGAAAGCAGGAAATGTTGGGGTTGGACATCATACAGTCATGTCCCAGAGCCATCCAGGCAGTGGGGAGGGTCTGGGCAAGCTTACCCAGCTGAGAGGTGCTCCAGGCTGGGGAGCACTTGGCCTAGGATCCCTTGGAGTTACAACCTTCCAAGCAGAGAACTCAAAGACAGTCATGCCACGGACAGTTTCGGCAAGAACCCTCCCAAACTCAAATTCCCATCATGCATCATCGTTCAAGAGACATCTCTCGGACTCGGATGCCATCGGCAACAAAGGTGAGCTTTTTACCCCCTAAAAAAGCAAAACAAAGGTGAGCTTTGTTTGTGCATGTGACCCCCCCGCCACTTGTCGGATTAGCTCCAATATTACATTAAATGTTGCCCCTAACAGTACATGAGGCCAATCAGGAAGTTTACTCAAAGTGTTATCCACTTATCGCTGGAAGTCAAGCTAGTCCAGTGTACTGAAGAGAAGAGCTCCCCATAGTCAGCCAGTGTAGGCAGGTTTTAAACTTGTCAAGTACATGACAAACCACATCTAATGGAGACGGTCAAGTTTACTGAAGAGATGGCTATTGGGTCAGGGCCCTGAGAGGTTAGGAGGTAAGTCGCTCTGGATAAGAGCGTCTGCTAAATGACACAAATGTAAATGTAAAGAGATGGCTATTGGGTCAGGGCTCTGAGAGGTTAGGAGGTGAAGAGATGGCTATTAGGTCAGGGCTCTGAGAGGTTAGGAGGTGAAGAGATGGCTATTGGGTCAGGGCTCTGAGAGGTTAGGAGGTAAAGATATGGCTATTGGGTCAGGGCTCTGAGAGGTTAGGAGGTGAAGAGATGGCTACTGGGTCAGGGCCCTGAGAGGTTAGGAGGTGTACTTTAGAACTGAAGAGATGGCTATTGGGTCAGGGCTCTGAGAGGTTAGGAGGTGAAGAGATGGCTATTGGGTCAGGGCTCTGAGGTTAGGAGGTGTACTTTAGAACCGAAGAGATGGCTATTGGGTCAGGGCTCTGAGAGGTTAGGAGGTGAAGAGATGGCTATTGGGTCAGGGCCCTGAGAGGTTAGGTGGTGAAGAGATGGCTATTAGGTCAGGGCTCTGAGAGGTTAGGAGGTGAAGAGATGGCTATTGGGTCAGGGCTCTGAGAGGTTAGGAGGTGAAGAGATGGCTATTGGGTCAGAGAGGTTAGGAGGTGTACTTTAGAATGGAAGAGCTTCATTTTCTATTCAATGATGTCTTTTCAAAGTTGGAAAGGCTGAGTAAATGTTTGAATGTATTAACTTTTTGTGCATGAAAATGGATACACTAATTGTCTGTGCTTTTTATCTGTCAATTACTGTAGGCACATTCTGTCTTTTAAGCTTTTCAATCGCAGTCAGAGTCTTATTTCCTTGTAATCTTATTTGTTTCTCAGTGTTTGTCAGCAGCCAGATGACAGGGAGATGCACAGAGGAGGAGATTGAGAGGAAGAAGCAGGAGGCCATAGCCAGGAGAAGGTCCAGGCAAACCTCCCTAAAAGCAGGGGGACTTCCTCCATGACTAAGCAATGCATTCTACTGACACTAGATTAATACACAGTAAAACAGAATATCAATAGAGCTATCCTACGCTAGGTAGGTACCATAAACATTTCTAACGGTTTCTTCACAGAACGCTATCGGTTCTACTAGAACAGTGTTGCGTTACGGAGCTAGACTGCTCGACACACACGCATACACACACACACACACACACACACAGACCTTATCTCTGGTCTCTACTGGAGATGAATTGGTTTCTGTTGTTTGAGAGCTGCTGCACTTGTTTAGCTGCTTATAGTCTCACTATCGTTGACTTTCTGGAGGTCACTGAAAAGTTGAGTGGAATATACAGTAGCAACACTAAATCTGGACTCATTGCAAGCGGCTGGCTTGTAATGGCTTTACAGCACGTCGAAGGAGATTAGTGAAACTTTTTTACACTTGAATCTGTTGACATTCCAAGTAGATAATGAGTCTGCAGATCATCTTGATGAACATGTGAAGATCTGTTCTACCGTCTTCCAATAGTGTCTTTCAGTTGAACTGTAGGTCCATAACTCAGTACATTATAGTTCATCATGTTTACACTGCATGTGTTGACATGTGGGATATTAGGGCCGTGTGTTTTACACCTCAGCCATGAGAATAACACCAACACTAACCAGGTTTCCATCAGCCATGAGAATAACACCAACACTAACCAGGTTTCCATCAGCCATGAGAATAACACCAACACTAACCAGGTTTCCATCAGCCATGAGAATAACACCAACACTAACCAGGTTTCCATCAGCCATGAGAATAACACCAACACTAACCAGGTTTCCATCAGCCATGAGAATGACACCAACACTAACCAGGTTTCCATCAGCCATGAGAATAACACCAACACTAACCAGGTTTCCATCAGCCATGAGAATAACACCAACACTAACCAGGTTTCCATCAGCCCTGAGAATAACACCAACACTAACCAGGTTTCCATCAGCCATGAGAATAACACCAACACTAACCAGGTTTCCATCAGCCATGAGAATAACACCAACACTAACCAGGTTTCCATCAGCCATGAGAATAACACCAACACTAACCAGGTTTCCATCAGCCATGAGAATAACACCAACACTAACCAGGTTTCCATCAGCCATGAGAATAACACCAACACTAACCAGGTTTCCATCAGCCATGAGAATAACACCAACACTAACCAGGTTTCCATCCAAACTTTTTATGCCAGTCGGAGAAAAAAATGTCACGACAGGCCTGATGGAAACAGGCGGCAGGTAGCTTAGTGGTTAAGAGCGTTGTGCCAGTAACCGAAAGGTCGCTGGTTCTAATCCCCGAGCCGACTAGGTGAAAAATCTGTCGATGTGCCCTTGAGCAAGGCTCTTAAACCTAATTGCTCCTGTAAGTCGCTCTGGATAAGAACGTCTCCTAAATGACAAAAAAATAAATAAACAAAATACGCTAGACAAGGTGGGATATTTTTGTTTCTGTAAATTCATAATGCGAGAAATGGCGGTGGAAACACCTTTATGAGCAAATATTGATATAATAACCATCATATAGCAGTAATCTTGGAGTCACGCGATGACATGTTGTGTGGTCCTCCCACTATGACTCAGGAAAGCATGCAGTTTATTAGGCTACAGATGAAATAAGTTATGATGAACTTCACAGGGTGGTGAAAGGGCAAGGTGATGAGCTTGATGCTCCTTTCCAATAAATATCGAGGGTCTTATTCTGGTGACATGATGATCGATGCTTGGCTGCCATTTGACAAATAAATAAAAATCGAGCTCTTTTGTCCGGAATAATCTCATCATATAGGCTATAGCCGCCCTGTATCTGTGAGCTGTTGGCTAGAGAGCACATGTCAAGACCAGAGTGGGCACCTTCGCTGTACAACGCAACATTTGTAGTGACAAAGCCATCAGTAGAGTTGAAAATGCGACGGAATCCCATTTTGATCTTCACCAAGTCATCACGCACAGCCTTTTATCCACAAAAGTGGGAAAATGCGCATGTTCTTTTTTTTTTTGCAGATTTTCTTAGTATTCGCATTGAAAATCTGTCGCCAATTGGATGGAAACCTAGCTAATGACAGCAATTGGATGGAAACCTTGCTAATGACAGCGATTGGATGGAAACCTAGCGAATGACAGCGATTGGATGGAAACCTAGCTAATGACAGCGATTGGATGGAAACCTAGCTAATGACAGCGATTGGATGGAAACCTTGCTAATGACAGCAATTGGATGGAAACCTAGCGAATGACAGCGATTGGATGGAAACCTTGCTAATGACAGCAATTGGATGGAAACCTAGCTAATGACAGCAATTGTCTCAGGATGGTGCTGGAACATCTGACAGCAAAATAAAAGGCCAGTTTGATGAAAAAGCTTTAAATAAAGGTTGAAATCCAGGCATGTCCACGTGGTGGGTGTAAATCACAGGGCCCTAAGTATAATACTTCTGGGGAAAAGGTTCTGTATCTAGTTCTGTTATCGCAATGGGTCCATTGTATCAGTCAAGTCTCATTGACAATAGAGACAGATTATGCCTTGAAGAGGGGCACAGGTGGAGTCTCTATCAGAATGTTTTTTGTGTCTTTATCTGTGTAACAGAAATGACCAGTTATTCCTAAAGACTGCTGTGTTGACCAAAACCTGGCGTATACTGTTTCATAAAAATAAAAATAAATAATACTTTCAGATTTTGTAATCAAAGATGATCAAAGCAGTGTTTTTAGAGACTGCAACTCGGCTGTGAATCAAGACAGTGTTATGTTATGTGAAGTACTATTGCGACCTTATAAAACCCAATATGTTAGAAAAGAATGGTGCTGTTCCTTTAATTTTTACTTGAATATGTCACTACTGACTAGATTTGACTTTTTCACGGTCTTGTCTTTAAAAAAATATATATTTTATTTTTCTCTACGTTGTCATAGTTACTTTGTTTTTATTTATTGTGGTGGTCCATATTTGCACAGGTCACAGTGGTATGAATAGACATACCACTGTCTATTCATACCACTATTCATACCATAGATATCTTATTCACTCTGAGTCAAAACCGCCATTAAACTATCATCAAAACTTGTCACCTTTCCTCTCAGATTCATTCCAACCCACGTGTGGCTCCTCCCACCAGCCTCCACTGGTGTGGCTTATTTAAAGAACGATGACAGACAAATGGCAATGGGCAACTTTGTACGTTTTGCATTCAACTCATCAACTTCAACTTGGGACAAGTCAGACATTGTGAACTGTTAATATCTCTCACGGTGGAAGATATTAGATAATTGAGGGATTATTTTTAATGTTGAATCTAATTTTGTCTTCCACACCTGCCGTATTGTGAGTGTGGTACAGTGTTTGTCTTTGTACTCCCTTGAGAATTCACCAGTGTACTTCTGGTGGGAGCCACAGCCATTTCTGGTGGGAGCCCCAGCCATTTCTGGTGGGAGCCCCAGCCATTTCTGATGGGACCCCCAGACATTTCTGATGGGAGCCCCAGACATTTCTGATGGGAGCCCCAGACATTTCTGATGGGAGCCCCAGCCATTTCTGATGGGAGCCAAAGCCATTGGTGTGTGTGTGTGTGTACTGTGCATTGGTGTGTGTGTGTACTGTGCATTGGTGTGTGTGTACTGTGCATTGGTGTGTGTGTGTGTGTGTGTACTGTGCATTGGTGTGTGTACTGTGCATTGGTGTGTGTGTGTGTGTGTGTACTGTGCATTGGTGTGTGTACTGTGCATTGGTGTGTGTGTGTGTACTGTGTATTCACCCTCCCCTCTCTCTCTCCAGCAGCACATTGACAGGAAATCTAAATGGTACGACAATTTGGCACGGGCATAAAGGTGGTTTTATGACTATGATTATGATGATGATGATGATGACTGCCATTTATTTCAACTATCTGATGAAACCTGCGAGGCCAACAGGTGTTGAGGCCAACAATATCCCACCTGCTGATGGATTCCTCTAATAGTGAACCTTGTGTCTGACTATGTGTGTGAGACTGTGTGTGTCCACAGCACAAGGTCTGCTTTGTGGGAACACAGTTATTGATTGCTGTTAGTCTGGCGTTAGACAGTAATGGCCTGCCCATGATGTTGCCATGGTGCTGGTTTAAAATGCTGTCTAGTTTAATGTACCTGTTTTTAATGTACATCTACTGGATGTGTTTAATGTTTTAAATGTATGTGTTGTATTTTTTCGACTTTGGATCTCTTAATTTGTACATGATTGGTAAAGTAGGGATTGTAGGCTACCTTCTTTATTCAGAACAGAAACAAAGGCAAAATGTAGGAAGCCATTTTTAATCGCAGAGGCAGGGAGGAAGACGAGCCCTTTTGGACTTTAGTTGTACCCCCTTCATCACATGGACGCTACAAACAAACCAGATGAAACTAAGAAGGAATTTCATGTACAATTGACTCTCCATTGTGAACTCTAACATACTCTCTGTCTCTGTCAGAGGATTCCTCAAAAGCAATTGGATGCTGAGAAAAGTCAAGTTCTCTGTATTGCAGTTTTCAACCATGACCCTTTTTCCACACGGTTCAGGTTCAGGTGAAGAAGCTCATGTCAGAGAGATGATGATGGACATCTATTTTCCTGAAAGGTATTTGAGTATTTAGGGGTACCTCCCATCCCAAGTCATATGGAAAGTTCTACCCTCTCTCTCTGGTTGAATCTCTCTTCAGGAGCTGGTGAAAGGGAGAAAAAAAACGTTGTCCATTTGGTATGGATCATCTTTCATTCAAACAGTATAATCATGGTCGTGGCGTAGAATATCCTGAGTTTGCTAAAACACATAAAGCAACTATTAACATTGACTTTTTGTTTTTTTTGTTTTTGTAAAAGGATGTCGCTTTGTCTCTACCGATCTCTGATAGCTTTCCCATGCTGTGGTGGGAGAGAGTAAGTAAACCTTGAGAGAGAGAGGGGTGTGTGTTTTCCTAATGTAGATTACCTCCTAGTGTATATGAGAGAGAGAGAGAGAGAGAGAGCGTGCCAGAGGACGCGCAGTGAGAAAGAACGAGGGAGGGAGAGGAGGTGTGTAGAGAAGAGGCCCCCAGCCCCAGCCTGTCAACAGGGTAAATGACCTGTGCAGAGTTTCACAGTGCGTGTCATTAGCCAGCTTTAGATTTGTTTCAACAGTGCTTTACCTGAGGGCTCCATTCAGAGGCCCCCAGGTATGACCAACCGAGCCCAGGGAGATAGCAGCTGACTGGGGGGGGTGATTCACATAGCATCGCCCCCTCCCTCCCTGGGGGCCTCCCTCATCAGGGCTATGTGGGGGGGGGGGGGGCTGCCTGGAATGCTCCATTGAACAGGGGAGGGGACCTCCACGTTTAGATTTCAGGCTGTACCATACAGGCTGGGCGTAATGTGTTGTATGTCTACCTGTAAGGTGGTGTGGCCAGGAGGTTTAAACAATGCACAGTATACTGTGGAGTCACTCTAGTGGAAAACAAGAAGTATTATGTGGATGTTACAGGAAGGACAAGGTTACTATATGTTTTAGGCTAAAGTTGTACACATCCCAGTCCTGGAATAAAGGTGAAAGGTCAATCCATCTTCTGACTGTTATTTCTTTCAGTTCTAATCTACTGTAACCTCAGTTTATGTTTTTCAGTTGATCTTTTTCCATATCAGATCCTTCCATCAGCAGCACCTATACCCTCAGTCTTCTTCCATATCAGATCCTTCCATCAGCAGCACCTATACCCTCAGTCTTCTTCCATATCAGATCCCCATCAGCAGCACCTATACCCTCAGTGTTCTTCCATATCAGATCCTTCCATCAGCAGCACCTATACCCTCAGTGTTCTTCCAGATCAGATCCTTCCATCAGCAGCACCTATACCCTCAGTGTTCTTCCAGATCAGATCCTTCCATCAGCAGCACCTATACCCTCAGTGTTCTTCCAGATCAGATCCTTCCATCAGCAGCACCTATAACCTCAGTGTTCTTCCATATCAGATCCTTCCATCAGCAGCACCATACCCTCAGTGTTCTTCCAGATCAGATCCTTCCATCAGCAGCACCTATACCCTCAGTGTTCTTCCATATCAGATCCTTCCATCAGCAGCACCTATACCCTCAGTGTTCTTCCAGATCAGATCCTTCCATCAGCAGCACCTATACCCCCAGTGTTCTTCCAGATCAGATCCTTCCATCAGCAGCACCTATACACTCAGTGTTCTTCCATATCAGATCCTTCCATCAGCAGCACCATACCCTCAGTGTTCTTCCAGATCAGATCCTTCCATCAGCAGCACCTATACCCTCAGTGTTCTTCCAGATCAGATCCTTCCATCAGCAGCACCTATACCCTCCGTGTTCTTCCAGATCAGATCCTTCCATCAGCAGCACCTATACCCCCAGTGTTCTTCCAGATCAGATCCTTCCATCAGCAGCACCTATACACTCAGTGTTCTTCCAGATCAGATCCTTCCATCAGCAGCACCTATACCCCCAGTGTTCTTCCAGATCAGATCCTTCCATCAGCAGCACCATACCCTCAGTGTTCTTCCAGATCAGATCCTTCCATCAGCAGCACCATACCCCCAGTGTTCTTCCAGATCAGATCCTTCCATCAGCAGCACCCATACCCCCAGTGTTCTTCCAGATCAGATCCTTCCATCAGCAGCACCCATACCCCCAGTGTTCGCTATTAAGCATGCTGAGAAGAACCTACAGATTTAACCATGTTTTTAGAAGCCATGATTGCTCTATAGGCCAACCTCGGCCAACAAATACCCCGTAGCCACATTCTGGCAGCCTATATCTGACAGCACCTTCTCGCTACAATGGCTTTGGACTCCCTCCCCCCTCCCCCGCCTCCCCATGCCCATAATAGGTGGCGTGGGCTGTAATGGTGTGTTGACACACACACGCGCACACACACACACGGGCTGCTGTAATGGTGTGCTGACAGGTTTAGGCTGAGGTAATTGTGTTGCCGGGTTTGCAGTGAGGTGCCAAATCTGCCCCCGAGGAGAATGAGGTGAGGCGCGATCAGCCTCTTTGTTATTGGCCAATTGTTGTTATAAAAACCATGGAAAGGAAGAACCGCAAATAACTTTTATATCAGCACATTGTCATAGCAGACACTCAACAGACTTCAAGACAACGGTTGTTGAGATTAATATGGGTTTGTTGTGTGGCTAGCTAGCTAGCCCTAAGAGCCAGGTAGCAGTAGCTGCTAGCTAGCTAGCCCTAAGAGCCAGGTAGCAGTAGCTGCTAGCTAGCCAGCTAGCCGAGGCTACTTGTGTGCTCCTGAGTAAAATGTATCCCGCTGTGCAGGGCCTCAGTTCATTATGTGTGGCGGGACTGCGTTAAGCGACCGACTCTGAGTGGATCTCCAGCTGTGCACGTCTGCCATTGAGTTTACCAATGAGACTACCTCTCTCACTGAGCACTGAGACTCTCAATTCAATTCAATGGGTCTTTATTGGCATGGGAAACATACAGTATGTTTACATTACCAAAGCATGTGAAATAAACAAAGTGAGAAGAAACAAATTGCAACTTTTTAAAAAATGTACAGTTAACAACTGTATCACATCACACAAAAGACAAACATTTTAAAAATCATATCATATAACATGAGTCTTTGACTGTAGCCCAACCAGTTCAGACGCTACACCTCGTTGGTACTGACTTCAGACGAGTCCCGTGGGGCTTGTGGGGGACGGAGAATACCATCGTGTTCAAGGTCCAAACACACCAAGAAAGTTGTGAAGACGGCACGACAATGCCTTTTCCCCCTCAGGAGACTGAAAAGATTTGGCATGGGGTCCCCAGATCCTCAAAAGGTTATACAGCTGCACCATCGAGAGCATCCTGACCGGTTGCATCACCGCCTGGTATGGCAACTGCTCGGCATTCGACCATAAGGTGCTAAAGAGGGTAGTGCGTACGGCCCAGTACATCACTGGGGCCAAGCTTCCTGCCATCCAGGACCTCTATACCAGGCAGTGTCAGAGGAAGGCCCAAAAAATTGTCAAAGACTTCAGTCACCCAAGTCATAGACTGTTCTCTATGCTTCTGCACAGCAAGCGGTACTGGAGCACCAAGTCTGGGTCCAAAAGGCTCCTTAACAGCTTCTACCCCCAAGCCATAAGGCTGCTGAACAATTAATCAAATGGCCACCAGGACTATTTGCATTGACCCCCCCCCCCCCTTTGTTTTTACACTGCTTCTACTGGCTGTTTATTATCTATGCATAGTCACTTTACCCCTACCTACATGTACATATTACCTCCACTAACCTGTACCCCTACACATTGACTCGGTACCGGTTCCTCCTGTATAAAGCCTCATTATTGTTATTTTATTGTTTTACTTTCATATTTATATTTTTACTTTAGTTTATTTGGTAAATAGTTTTATAACTCTATTTTCTTAAATCTGCATTGTTGGTTAAGGGCTCGTCAGTCAGCATTTCACAGTAAGGTCTACACCTTGAGAGCCTCATCTTTCCATAGAGTTTAGGCGTTAATTCCTAATGGTTAAAACGCGGACATTTTCAAGGGAAGAGGCGCACACACAACACACACAGACATTTTAGCAGACGCTCTTACAGTAGTGAGTGCATACATTTTGCATACTGGTCCCCCGTGGGAATCGAACCTACAACCTTAGCGTTGTAAGTGCCATGCTCCACCAACTGAGCTACAAGGGACACACACACAAACAACCCTGTCAGGTGACTGGGGTATGGATGTCCCAAACTCCTCCTGACCTTTTGTAAGGTCACGCCTGTTTCTATGGTGATAGTGGTAGCCAATGATGGGCTGCTGTGGTACTTTCATCTCATCTGTCTCTCATTAAGTCCATGCAGCAAAGGAGGAGTTATCTCTCGCTCTCACATGAACACACCACATGTTCATAGATCTTCATACACAGGCTGACACATAGGACACTAGAACAACAAACGTACGCAACAAACACACACACACACACACGCTCATGAATGCCAAGTGCAGAGCAAAGAAGAGACACAGAGAGAGAGAGAGTACAGAGAGAAAATGTTTGAACTACAGTTGTCTCCTTACAGGCAAATTGGCAGTCCCCAGTCAAATTACCCAAGCTGTTTCCAAATGCAAATATGGTTTATCAAATTAACAAAGCAACTAAAGATGCAAATGGTGAGATCTGGGTTTTTCATTTTAGCAGCTGTTGGTGGAAAAATGAAACATTTCCATCAAGATTTGTTTTCCGTTTTCCCACAAGAGAGCAAGACACAGATTTGTATGTTTGAAGATTCTGTTCATAAATATATATATATTTTTTTTACATGGAACTAGCAGCACCCTCCTCAGGCAGCGTGATACATCCAAACAGAGTATCTCTTTGAATTGAGCCATTTTTCTCTTGGTTACCGCAGGCCGTGTGTTGTGGATTGAATGTGGTTGGAAACTGTGAGAACCGGAATGGATGATCCATCCATGAGGATCCTTCTGAAACCCCTTGACTTTTTCCACATTTTGTTACGTTACAGCCTTATTCTAAAATGGATAAAATAAATAAAAATTCTCACCAATCTACACACAATACCCCATAATGACAAAGTGAAAACAGGTTTGTAGAAATCTTTGCAAATGTATTGAAAATAAAAAACAGAAATACCTTATTTACATAAGTGTTCAGACCCTTTGCTATGAGACTCGAAATTGAGCTCAGGTGCATCCTGTTTCCATTGATCATTCTTGAGATGTTTCTACAACTTGATTGGAGTCCACCTGGGGTAAATTCAATTGATTGGGCATGATTTGGAAAGGCACACACCTGTCTATATAAGGTCCCACAGTTGACAGTGCATGTCAGAGCAAAAACCAAGTAATGAGGTCGAAGGAATTGTCCGTAGAGCTCCGAGACAGGATTGTGTTGAGGCACAGATCTGGGGAAGGGTACCAAAAAATGTCTGCAGCATTGAAGGTCCCCAAGAACACAGTAGTCTCCGTCATTCTTAAATGGAAGAAGTTTGGGACCACCAAGACTCTTCCTAGAGCTGGCCGCCCGGCCAAAATGAGCAATCAGGGAAGAAGGGCCTTGGTCAGGGAGGTGACCAAGAACCTGATGGTCATTCTGACAGAGCTCTAGAGTTCCTCTGTGGAGATGGGAGTACCTTCCAGAAGGACAACCATCTCTGCAGGACTCCACCAATCAGGCCTTTATGGTAGAGTGGCCAGACGGAAGCAACTCCTCAGTAAAAGGCACATGACAGCACGCTTGGAGTTTGCCAAAAGCCACCTAAAGATTCTCAGATCATGAGAAACAAGATTCTCTGGTCTGATGAAACCAAGATTGAACTCTTTGGCCTGAATGCCAAGTGTCACGTCTGGAGGAAACCTGGCACCATCCCTACGGTGAAGCATGGTGGTGGCAGCATCATGCTGTGGGGACGTTTTTCAGCAGCAGGGACTGGGAGACTAGTCAGGATCGAGGCAAAGATGAACGGAGCAAAGTACAGAGAGATCTTTGATGAAAACCTGCTCCAGAGCGCTCAGGACCTCAGACTGGGGGCGAAGGTTCACCTTCCAACAGGACAACGACCCTAAGCGCACAGCCAAGACAACGCAGGAGTGGCTTCGGGACAAGTCTCCGAATGTACTTGAGTGGCCCAGCCAGAGCCCGGACTTGAACCCGATCGAACATCTCTGGAAAGACCTGAAAATAGCTGTGCAGCAACTCTTGACAGATTCACACCATATGAAACAAAGAAGAAAACCCAACAGGCTCTAATGCCTCTCACATGTGGCCGAACTACTGTCTCCATATTAAGTGGTTATAAATGCATCATGTTCACCATGGCCCCTGGCTAGTATGGAGATGACAGAGGAGCAGCGTACTCGGCAGCTGTGAACGAAAGCACCTGCAAACAACTTGGGGCTTGTCCATGTGGTCTGGCCCCATCTTACTACTCCCGTTCAAAACAAAGACTGCTCATTGACAGGGAAACAGTGGCAGGGGGAGACAAAGAATGTAGCTTGACAGGGGATGATTGATGTTCGGCCGTCACACAAGGGTTGACACACACCGCCCTGCACTTAACAACACAGTCACCAGTGTGTGTGAGTGTGTGTGTGTGTGTGTGTGTGTCCGTCCATGAGTGTGTGTTGGTTCTCAGGCTGAAACCTCCAATCAATAGATCAGACTGCTGACGAGACACAAGCAGAGGCCTTCCAAACGGCACCCTATTCCCAATTTTAGTGCACTACTTTTGACCAGGGGCCATAGGGAATAGGGTACCATTTAGGACGCAGACAAGGTGAGGTGTAGTGGAGCGCATTTCACATGTAGATTAAACCCACGGTACAGGAACCTTAACAGGGAAAGTGTGTGTACACAGGATTCACAGGTTCAAGGTTGTGTGTGTGACAAGCCTCAATCTACCACGGTGACAACAATATATGCTGGAGTCTGGGGATGTGGTCATGGAGTGGTGGAGTTCATAGAATCTGTCATTGAACGTGCAGCAGTGTGTGTGTCTTTGTGTGTAGTGTGTGTGTGTGTGTGTTTACATTCTAAGTCCTGGACTTTCCAAACAGCAGAACTTAACGTTTGAAGATTAACGCCCAGGACACCTTGCTGTGTCTGTCTGTATTATTTCTTTTCCCTTTTGGAAAAATGTATTTGTCTCCAAACACTGTTCTCTTCAAGTCATGCCAAATACTACAGCCACTTATAGTTTTCTCTTAGTAGTTTAGTTTTGTTATTATGCCTTGTGTTATACAGAGAAATCCAAACACACAACCACACACACACACTCTTGTAACGAGTGCCAGGCTGTTTTCAATTACCACTTGGTAGAATGACGGATGGTAAAACAATCAAGCCCTGAGCTACAGATCTACTTTGCAGAGATTGTGTGTGTGTGTGTGTGTGTGTGTGTGTGTGTGTGTGTGTGTGTGTGTGTGTGTGTGTGTGTGTGTGTGTGTGTGTGTGTGTGTGTGTGCGTGTGCGTGGTTGTGTGCGTGTGTGTGTGCGCGTGGTTGTGTGTGTGTGTGTGTGTGCGCGTGGTTGTGTGTGTGTGCTTACGTGCGTGCTCACACACACCACACACTATCTGTGGAAAAGAAGGCTGGTATTAGAGCTGTGTATGGTATATGTATGAGCTCTATGTAATGCATTACATTCACCCCATATTTATGTCAAATATTAAAGACTCTCCTTTTTAAAAAAAACACAGTGTCTAGGAATGGAAAATATAAGAGGTGGTTTAAATTACTGGACAAGTTCAGAAACTGATGAAAAGGAATATTTACTTAGTCTCTGATTATGACTATAAGAATATAATAGCATATCGGAGGCATCAAATTAAGCAACAATATAATCAATTTTCATTTTGTCTTAGAAAAACATGAATAGATGTTCATGACAGACATTGTAATTGATTTATGTCAAGTGATAGGCATCTATCCCATGATGTTATGCATGAATGCATTGATAACCAGCTATGAATGTTGTCTCAAAGAACCATCTATTTGATAACATGAAAACAACAGTGGACACGGCCCATTGATGGAGATTGCCACTGCAGTAGAGTCAGTATGTCAAGCACTGCACAGCTTATTTAGTGTGTTGTGGTCTTTCTGTTTCACTGACTTCCTCCTCCTCCTCTTCCTCCTCCTCCTCCTCCTCCATTCCCAGTGTTCCAGAATCAGTCACCTCTAGCGAGCTACAACAGTGACATCTAGTGTGTCTATTCTCCATAGACATAGAATCTATTTAAACATCATCTATAGAATCTATTTCTATGCTACTCTCCACTAGGGTCAACGGTGTTGTTCAAACCCTGGTCCTGGTAACCCACACGGTGTGCAGGCTTCTGTTCCAGACCAACAATAATACACCTGATGGAAGCTAAACCAAGGCCTTGAATTATGAGTTGATTAGGCCTTTGAGACGCACGTGACCGTAGAAAATGATCCAAGATCAGGTTTTTTTTATGTGTAGCTCAAACTGGTGTCGGTTAGGGCTGGAATACAGAGAGTTGATCTTGGATCAGTTTCTGTTGGTCTTGTTTTAAAATGAAAGCAGCCAGCAGAGTGTACCGTATTGTGTTACAGAGGCAGAGTTGATACTGTGATTAGGAAGGCCTACACTGTGTCATAATTGATGCTGTTATTCTAATCTCCACCATAAAGCTGTCATCGCTGGGATTGTCTGCCAGAGACTGCTTCCCTTTTCTAGCCCTGTTTATCTTCATGTATGTCTTGGTCTGTCTGGAAAACAGACAACTGACACTTTACAATGTGACAAAGAAAATGGACTTTACTACAGTTGGTACATTAATGTGTGTGTGCAGGCTTACCAGCATGTGAGTGTGTGTCCTCAGTGCTGGGCAGTGTGTGTCCTCCGTGTTGGGCAGTGTGTGTCCTCCGTGTTGGGCAGTGTGTGTCCTCCGTGTTGGGCAGTGTGTGTCCTCCGTGTTGGGCAGTGTGTGTCCTCCGTGCTGGACAGTGTGTGTCCTCCGTGCTGAGCAGTGTGTGTCCTCCGTGCTGGGCAGTGTGTGTCCTCCGTGCTGGACAGTGTGTGTCCTCCGTGCTGGGCAGTGTGTGTCCTCCGTGCTGGGCAGTGTGTGTCCTCCGTGCTGGGCAGTGTGTGTCCTCAGTGCAGGGCAGTGTGTGTCCTCTGTGTTGGGCAGTGTGTGTCCTCCGTGTTGGGCAGTGTGTGTCCTCAGTACAGGGCAGTGTGTGTCCTCAGTGTTGGGCAGTGTGTGTCCTCCGGGCTGGGCAGTGTGTGTCCTCTGTGCTGGGCAGTGTGTGTCCTCCGTGCTGGGCAGTGTGTGTCCTCAGTGCAGGGCAGTGTGTGTCCTCTGTGTTGGGCAGTGTGTGTCCTCCGTGCTGAGCAGTGTGTGTCCTCCGTGCTGGACAGTGTGTGTCCTCAGTACAGGGCAGTGTGTGTCCTCAGTACAGGGCAGTGTGTGTCCTCAGTGCAGGGCAGTGTGTGTCCTCTGTGTTGGGCAGTGTGTGTCCTCCGTGTTGGGCAGTGTGTGTCCTCAGTACAGGGCAGTGTGTGTCCTCAGTACAGGGCAGTGTGTGTCCTCAGTGCAGGGCAGTGTGTGTCCTCTGTGTTGGGCAGTGTGTGTCCTCCGTGTTGGGCAGTGTGTGTCCTCAGTACAGGGCAGTGTGTGTCCTCAGTACAGGGCAGTGTGTGTCCTCAGTGCAGGGCAGTGTGTGTCCTCTGTGTTGGGCAGTGTGTGTCCTCCGTGTTGGGCAGTGTGTGTCCTCAGTACAGGGCAGTGTGTGTCCTCAGTACAGGGCAGTGTGTGTCCTCAGTACAGGGCAGTGTGTGTCCTCAGTACAGGGCAGTGTGTGTCCTCTGTGTTGGGCAGTGTGTGTCCTCCGTGTTGGGCAGTGTGTGTCCTCAGTACAGGGCAGTGTGTGTCCTCAGTACAGGGCAGTGTGTGTCCTCAGTACAGGGCAGTGTGTGTCCTCAGTACAGGGCAGTGTGTGTCCTCAGTGCAGGGCAGTGTGTGTCCTCAGTACAGGGCAGTGTGTGTCCTCCGTGTTGGACAGTGTGTGTCCTCCGTGTTGGGCAGTGTGTGTCCTCAGTACAGGGCAGTGTGTGTCCTCAGTACAGGGCAGTGTGTGTCCTCAGTACAGGGCAGTGTGTGTCCTCCGTGTTGGACAGTGTGTGTCCTCCGTGTTGGGCAGTGTGTGTCCTCAGTACAGGGCAGTGTGTGTCCTCAGTACAGGGCAGTGTGTGTCCTCAGTACAGGGCAGTGTGTGTCCTCCGTGTTGGACAGTGTGTGTCCTCCGTGTTGGGCAGTGTGTGTCCTCAGTACAGGGCAGTGTGTGTCCTCAGTACAGGGCAGTGTGTGTCCTCAGTACAGGGCAGTGTGTGTCCTCCGTGTTGGACAGTGTGTGTCCTCTGTGTTGGGCAGTGTGTGTCCTCCGTGCTGAGCAGTGTGTGTCCTCCGTGTTGGGCAGTGTGTGTCCTCTGTGCTGGGCAGTGTGTGTCCTCAGTACAGGGCAGTGTGTGTCCTCAGTACAGGGCAGTGTGTGTCCTCAGTACAGGGCAGTGTGTGTCCTCCGTGTTGGACAGTGTGTGTCCTCTGTGTTGGGCAGTGTGTGTCCTCCGTGCTGAGCAGTGTGTGTCCTCTGTGCTGGGCAGTGTGTGTCCTCAGTACAGGGCAGTGTGTGTCCTCAGTACAGGGCAGTGTGTGTCCTCAGTACAGGGCAGTGTGTGTCCTCAGTACAGGGCAGTGTGTGTCCTCAGTACAGGGCAGTGTGTGTCCTCAGTACAGGGCAGTGTGTGTCCTCAGTACAGGGCAGTGTGTGTCCTCAGTACAGGGCAGTGTGTGTCCTCAGTACAGGGCAGTGTGTGTCCTCAGTACAGGGCAGTGTGTGTCCTCAGTACAGGGCAGTGTGTGTCCTCAGTACAGGGCAGTGTGTGTCCTCAGTACAGGGCAGTGTGTGTCCTCAGTACAGGGCAGTGTGTGTCCTCAGTACAGGGCAGTGTGTGTCCTCAGTACAGGGCAGTGTGTGTCCTCAGTACAGGGCAGTGTGTGTCCTCAGTACAGGGCAGGCTCATAATGGATTAGCCATGCTGGTGAACATTATTTATTGTTGGGGGTGTGGCCATAGTGTAGATCTCCTGCATTACTCTACAGTAACCTCCAGTTACATTAACCTCCAGTTACATTATCTATAGAATCTAATCATGGCTACCCGGACTATTTGCACTGCCCCCCCCCCACCCCATCCTTTTTACGCTGCTGCTACTCTGTTAATTATTTATGCATAGTCACTTTAACTCTACCCACATGTACATATTACTTCAACTACCTCAACTAGCCGGTGCACCCGCACATTGACTCTGCACCGGTACCCCCCTGTATATATAGCCTCCCTACTGTTATTTTATTTTACTTCTGCTCTTTTTTTCTCAACACTTTTTTAGTTGTTGTTTTATTTTTACTTTTTTTGTTAAAAATAAATGCACTGTTGGTTAAGGGCTGTAAGTAAGCATTTCACTGTAATGTCTGCACCTGTTGTATTCGGCGCATGTGACCAATAAAATTTGATTTGATTTGATTTGACATTAACCTCCAATACGGTAACCTCTAGTTACAGTAACCTCTAGTTACAGTAACCTACAGTTACATTAACCTCCAGTTATGTTAACCTCCAGTTACAGTAACCTCCAGTTACAGTAACCTCTAGTTACATTAACCTCTAGTTACAGTAACCTCCAGTTACATTAACCTCTAGTTACAGTAACCTCCAGTTACAGTAACCTCTAGTTACAGTAACCTCCAGTTACATTAACCTCTAGTTACATTAACCTCCAGTTACATTAACCTCTAGTTACAGTAACCTCCAGTTACATTAACCTCTAGTTACAGTAACCTCCAGTTACAGTAACCTCTAGTTACAGTAACCTCCAGTTACATTAACCTCTAGTTACATTAACCTCCAGTTACATTAACCTCTAGTTACAGTAACCTCCAGTTACATTAACCTCTAGTTACATTAACCTCTAGTTACAGTAACCTACAGTTACATTAACCTCCAGTTATGTTAACCTCCAGTTACAGTAACCTCCAGTTACAGTAACCTCTAGTTACATTAACCTCTAGTTACAGTAACCTCCAGTTACAGTAACCTCCAGTTACAGTAACCTCTAGTTACAGTAACCTCCAGTTACATTAACCTCTAGTTACATTAACCTCTAGTTACATTAACCTCCAGTTACATTAACCTCTAGTTACATTAACCTCCAATACAGTAACCTCCAGTTACAGTAACCTCCAGTTACAGTAACCTCTAGTTACAGTAACCTCCAGTTACATTAACCTCCAGTTACATTAACCTCTAGTTACATTAACCTCTAGTTACAGTAACCTCTAGTTACATTAACCTCCAGTTACATTAACCTCTAGTTACATTAACCTCCAGTTACAGTAACCTCCAGTTACAGTAACCTCCAGTTACATTAACCTCTAGTTACATTAACCTCCAGTTACAGTAACCTCTAGTTACAGTAACCTCCAGTTACATTAACCTCTAGTTACATTAACCTCCAGTTACATTAACCTCTAGTTACATTAACCTCCAGTTACAGTAACCTCCAGTTACAGTAACCTCCAGTTACATTAACCTCTAGTTACAGTAACCTCCAGTTACAGTAACCTCTAGTTACATTAACCTCTAGTTACATTAACCTCTAGTTACATTAACCTCTAGTTACAGTAACCTCTAGTTACATTAACCTCCAGTTATGTTAATCTCTAGTTACATTAACCTCCAGTTACAGTAACCTCTAGTTACATTAACCTCCAGTTATGTTAATCTCTAGTTACATTAACCTCCAGTTACATTAACCTCTAGTTACATTAACCTCCAGTTACAGTAACCTCTAGTTACATTAACCTCTAGTTACATTAACCTCTAGTTACATTAACCTCCAGTTATGTTAATCTCTAGTTACATTAACCTCCAGTTACAGTAACCTCTAGTTACATTAACCTCCAGTTATGTTAATCTCTAGTTACATTAACCTCCAGTTACATTAACCTCTAGTTACATTAACCTCCAGTTATGTTAACCTCTAGTTACAGTAACCTCCAGTTACATTAACCTCTAGTTACAGTAACCTCCAGTTACATTAACCTCTAGGCTCAGATTATATCAGAGTGATTCTATGTCTCTATAAATTATACAATAGCAGTTGTTCTCACAGGGAATCAGGGGAAATGGGTGGATGTTACAGGGGCTTTAGTTCGACCTGTTAAAAACATCTCAGAAATTGGTTGCTTTTCTGTTACCACAATCCGAAAAATGTCCTAATCAACTAGTCCCACCAGTAGGGAGACACGTCATCTTTACAGGAAGACGATGAGTGACACTTGGCCCTCAAAGGTTTCACGACGGGTGACCCCCTGAGCCAAATACCAATCTCCTTATAGCTTTATTAAACACTAGCTAGCTCCACAAAGGACTATTATTCTCAGAGCAGACCTGCTTTGACTGAAATAAAAACAGCATTAGCACAGAATGAAGAGGCATGAATATTGCATCAAAGCTTAGTTATGTTCAGCCTCTCATCTCTCTTAATGGTGCACTTTACCAAGTAGCCATATCCATTAAACAGTGTGTGTGTTTGGGGCTGTGTGTGTGTGGGAGGGGGGAGTTGTGTGTGTGTGTGTGTGTGTGTGTGTGTGTGTGTGTGTGTGTGTGTGTGTGTGTGAGCAAGCGCTTACATGCATGTGTGCAGAGACTGTGTATGTACGTGCACAGACATCTGTGTGTGTGTGTGTGTGTGTTGGGGGAGTTTGTGGTTTTCATGGTAAGTATGTACAGATTCTGATCAAAGGGGCTGATTCTACCTGTATTACTGTGGTCGAGTCCCAAACGGCACCCTATCCCCTACACAGTGCTCTACTTTTGACCAGAGCCCTATGGGGAACAGGGTGTCATTTGGGATACCATCAGTAGTTTCTATGATGTCAGGGGATCAAAAGATGGAAGTGTGTCCTGTGTAATGAAGTCACCTATGGGGAATGTGTTACTCCCTCACCAGAGCTAACGTCGATCTTCCCTGTGAACAATCAACACTTTGTTGGAGGTCACACCTGCGTATCTGGCTAAGATAACAACCAGGACTGTTTGTAGAACCTTTAGACACACCTCGCTAGTTGTTGTCATTTTGTCACTATCTTTCCTCCCTCCTCCTCCCAGGGATGGAAAACCCGATACCTCGGCGCCGACTGTTTTTACCTGGTCGTCACAGTAACCCCAAAACACGGGGTGAATGGAATTCCAGCGCGTCATCAATCACGGCGGACAAAAGAGGGATTGTTGTGGCATGTGAGTGACGGATGGGAGGAATGTGTGTGTGTGTGTGTGTGTGTGTGTGTGTGTGTGTGTGTGTGTGTGTGTGTGTGTGTGCGTGTGTGTGCGTCTGTGTGTGGAGGTTAGGCCCAGTGAGGTTGGTCGGACCAGCAGGCCCAAAGACCTACTGTTTACTCTGCTCTGCTGACACTGGCTTCTATTCAGTGCTTTAGGAAGAGAGAGGCCTCAGTCACTCTGCTCTGCTCTGCTGACACTGGCTTCTATTCAGCGCTTTAGGAAGAGAGAGGCCTCAGTCACTCTGCTCTGCTCTGCTGACACTGGCTTCTATTCAGTGCTTTAGGAAGAGAGAGGCCTCAGTCACTGCTCTGCTCTGCTCTGCTGACACTGGCTTCTATTCAGCGCTTTAGGAAGAGAGAGGCCTCAGTCACTCTGCTGACACTGGCTTCTATTCAGTGCTTTAGGAAGAGAGAGGCCTCAGTCACTCTGCTCTGCTCTGCTGACACCGGCTTCTATTCAGCACTTTAGGAAGAGAGAGGCCTCAGTCACTCTGCTCTGCTGACACTGGCTTCTATTCAGCGCTTTAGGAAGAGAGAGGCCTCAGTCACTCTGCTGACACTGGCTTCTGTTCAGCGCTTTAGGAAGAGAGAGGCCTCAGTCACTCTGCTCCACTCTACTATGTTATACTATATTATATTATACATTTACATTTTAGTCATTTAGCAGACGCTCTTATCCAGAGCAACTTACAGTTAGTGAGTGCATACATCATTTATTTATTTTTCATACTGGCCCCCCGTGGGAAATGCTCTACCAACTGAGCTACATCCCTGCCGGCCATTCCCTCCCCTACCCAGGACGACACTGGGCCAATTGTGCGCCGCCCCATGGGTCTCCCAGTCATGGCCAGCTACGACAAAGCCTGGATTCGAACCAGGATCTCTAGTGGCACAGCTAGCACTGCGATGCAGTGCCTTAGACCACTGCGCCACTCGGGAGAACATACTATACTATACCGTACTATACCATACCATACCATACTATATTATATTATACTACATTATACTATATTATATTATACTATATTATACTATACTATCCTCAACCCTCTTTAGCATAATATTCCCGTGCTAACGAGGAGGACAGGAAGTGGGCCGGGTGCCATAATCCCTCTCTGCATTTCCCCAAACTGGGAATCTGATTCGCCTCAGGTTGCTCTGTCTTGGAGAGTTCTGGTTCAAAGGCCGGAGCACGGAGGGAGTTGGGAATCTGGGATATCAGCGTGAAGGAGTTTTCCTAACGAAGCGGGCAGTGAGCTTGTGTGTGTGTGTGTGTGTGTGTTTGTGTGTGTGTGTGTGTGTGTGATGTGTGTGTTCGCCCCTGCGTGTGTGTGTATGTGTTTAATACTTGCCTAACCAAGCAGGCAGTGTCTGAGTGTGATGTGGCTCATTGGTAATAATTCTACCATAGAGGCACCATCAGGTGGATGAATCATTCTACCATAGAGGAACCATCAGGTGGATGAATCATTCTACCATAGAGGAACCATCAGGTGGATGAATCATTCTACCATAGAGGAACCATCAGGTGGATGAATCATTCTACCATAGAGGAACCATCAGGTGGATGAATCATTCTACAATAGAGGAACCATCAGGTGGATGAATCATTCTACCATAGAGGAACCATCAGGTGGATGAATCATTCTACCATAGAGGAACCATCAGGTGGGTGAATCATTCTACCATAGAGGAACCATCAGGTGGATGAATCATTCGACCATAGAGGAACCATCAGGAGAATGACAAAACCACTTTCAACACATACCTACAAAGACGCCATTAGTTTTGCATGTTGTCATGCATATTTTCTATCAGTATACCTGCATTGGTGCACCTTGTAATTCCTGTTAAAGTAACACCCAATAGATGAGACCAACGACAAAGGAACTTAGCAATTTCCAATGAGTGGATAATGATCTCTTGTATGCCTGGATGAACCTTGTTGACTCTGTGTGTGTGTGTGTGTGTGTGTGTGTGTGTGTGTGTGTGTGTGTGTGTGTGTGTGTCTGTGTGTGTGTGTGTGTCTGTGTGAGAGTGAGTGTGTGTGCGTATCCTCTAGCATAGTGGCATTCCTCATCTAGTATCCTCTACCATAGTGGCATTCCTCATCTACTATCCTCTACCATAGTGGCATTCCTCATCTAGTATCCTCTACCATAGTGGCATTCCTCATCTACTATCCTCTACCATAGTGGCATTCCTCATCTAGTATCCTCTAGCATAGTGGCATTCCTCATCTAGTATCCTCTACCATAGTGGCATTCCTCATCTAGTATCCTCTAGCATAGTGGCATTCCTCATCTAGTATCCTCTACCATAGTGGCATTCCTCATCTAGTATCCTCTAGCATAGTGGCATTCCTCATCTAGTATCCTCTACCATAGTGGCATTCCTCATATGGTATCCTCTAGCATAGTGGCATTCCTCATCTAGTATCCTCTACCATAGTGGCATTCCTCATCTAGTATCCTCTAGCATAGTGGCATTCCTCATCTAGTATCCTCTAGCATAGTGGCATACCTCATCTAGTATCCTCTACCATAGTGGCATTCCTCATCTAGTATCCTCTAGCATAGTGGCATTCCTCATCTAGTATCCTCTAACTGTAAGTCGCTCTGGAAAAGAGCGTTTGCTAAATGACTAAAATGTAAATGTAACATAGTGGCGGGCCTCATCTAGTTTCCTCTAGCATAGTGGCATGTCTATTCTAGTTTCCTCTAGCATAGTGGCATTCCTCATATGGTATCCTCTACCATAGCTGCATACCTCATCTAGTATCCTCTACCATAGTGGCATTCCTCATCCAGTATCCTCTAACATAGCTGCACACCTCATCTACTATCCTCTACCATAGTGGCATTCCTCATCTAGTATCCTCTAGCATAGTGGCATTCCTCATCTAGTATCCTCTACCATAGTGGCATTCCTCATCTAGTATCCTCTAGCATAGTGGCATTCCTCATCTAGTATCCTCTACCATAGTGGCATTCCTCATCTAGTATCCTCTAGCATAGTGGCATTCCTCATCTAGTATCCTCTACCATAGTGGCATTCCTCATATGGTATCCTCTAGCATAGTGGCATTCCTCATCTAGTATCCTCTACCATAGTGGCATTCCTCATCTAGTATCCTCTAGCATAGTGGCATTCCTCATCTAGTATCCTCTAGCATAGTGGCATACCTCATCTAGTATCCTCTACCATAGTGGCATTCCTCATCTAGTATCCTCTAGCATAGTGGCATTCCTCATCTAGTATCCTCTAACTGTAAGTCGCTCTGGAAAAGAGCGTTTGCTAAATGACTAAAATGTAAATGTAACATAGTGGCGGGCCTCATCTAGTTTCCTCTAGCATAGTGGCATGTCTATTCTAGTTTCCTCTAGCATAGTGGCATTCCTCATATGGTATCCTCTACCATAGCTGCATACCTCATCTAGTATCCTCTACCATAGTGGCATTCCTCATCCAGTATCCTCTAACATAGCTGCACACCTCATCTAGTTTCCTCTAGCATAGTGGCATTCCTCATCCAGTATCCTCTACCATAGTGGCATCCCTCATCTAGTATCCTCTAGAGAAGCCTTTTGGACCTAGACTTGGCGCTCCGGTACCGCTTGCCGTGCGGTAGCAGAGAGAACAGTCTATGACTAGGGTGGCTGGAGTCTTTGACAATTTTTAGGGCCTTCCTTTGACACCGGCTGGTATAGAGGTCCTGGATGGCAGGAAGCTTGGCCCCAGTGATGTACCGGGCCGTACGCATTACCCTCTGTAGTGCCTTGTGGTCGGAGGCCGAGCAGTTGCCATACCAGGCGGTGATGCTACCGGTCAGGATGCTCTCGATGGTGCAGCTGTAGAACTTTTTGAGGATCTGAAGACCCATGCAAAATCTTTTCAGTCTCCTGAGGGGGAATAGGCTTTGTCGTGCCCTCTTCACGTCTGTCTTGGTGTGTTTGGACCATGATAGTTTTTTGGTGATGTGGACACCAAGGAATTTGAAGCTCTCAGCCTGCTCCACTACAGCCCCGTAGATGAGAATGGGGGCGTGCTCAGTCCCTTTTTTTCCTGTAGTCCACAATCATCTCCTTTTTCTTGATCACGTTGAGGGAGGGGTTGTTGTCCTGACACCACATGGCCAGGTCTCTGACCTCCTCCCTATAGGCTGTCTCATCGTTGTCGGTTATCAGGCCTACCACTGTTGTGTCATCGGCAAACTTAATGATGGTGTTGGAGTCATGCCTGGCCATGCAGTCAATGGTGAACAGGGAGTACAGGACGGGACTAAGCACGCACCCCTGAGGGGCCCCCGTGTTGAGGATCAGCGTGGCAGATGTGTTGTTACCTACCCTAACATTTTACATTTTCATTTTAGTCATTTAGCAGACGCTCTTATCCAGAGCGACTTACAGTTAGTGAGTGCATACATTTTTCATACTAGCCCCCCGTGGGAATCACACCCACAACCCTGGCGTTGCAAACGCCATGCTCTACCAACTGAGCTACACGAGACCACATTTGGGTGGCCTGTCAGGAAGTCCAGGATCTAGTTGCAGAGGGAGGTGTTTAGTCCCAGGATTCTTAGCTTAGTGATGAGCTTTCAGGGCACTATGGTGTTGAACGCTGAGCTGTAGTCAATGAATAGCATTCTCACGTAGGTGTTCCTCTTGTCCAGGTGGGAAAGGGCAGTTTGGAGTGCAATAGAGAATGCATCATCAGTGGATCTGTTGGGGCGGTATGCAAATTGGAGTGGGTCTAGGGTTTCTAGGATAATGGTGTTGATGGGATAATGTGTTCACCTAGTATCCTCTACTATAGTGGCATACCTCATCTAGTATCCTCTACTATAGTGGCATACCTCATCTAGTATCCTCTAGCATAGTGGCAAACCTCATCTAGTATCCTCTAGCATATTTATTTGTATTTAACCTTCATTTAGCTACGGAAGTTAGTTTACAATGACGGCCTACCAATCGGCAAAAGGCCTCCTGTGGGGACAGGGGCTGGGATTCAAAATAAAAATATAGGACAAAACACACGACAAGAGAGACACCACAACACTACATAAAGATAGACCTAAGACAACAACACAGCATGGCAGCAACACATGACAACACAGCATGGCAGCAACACATGACAACACAGCATTGAAGCAACACATGACAACATCACTATAGCAACACAACCTGGTAGCAGCACAAAACATGGCACAACATTATTGGGCACAGACAACAGCACAAAGGGCAAGAAGGTAGAGACAACAATACATCACGCGAAGCAGCCACAAGTGTCAGTAAGAGTGTCCATGATTGAGTCTTTGAATGAAGAGATGGAGATAAAACTGTCCAGTTTGAGTGTTTTTTGCAGCTCGTTCCAGTCGCTAGCTGCAGCGAACTGAAAACAGGAGCGACCCAGGGATGTGTGTGCTTTTGGGACCTTTAACAGAACGTGACTGACAGAACGGGTGTTGTATGTTGAGGATGACGGCTGCAGTAGGGATCTCAGATAAGGGGGAGTGAGGCCTAAGAGGGTTTTATAAATAAGCATCAACCAGTGGGTCTTGCGACGGGTATACAGAGATGACCAGTTTACAGAGGAGTATAGAGTGCAGTGATGTGTCCTATAAGGAGCATTGGTGACAAATCTGATGGCCGAATGGTAAAGAACATCTAGCCGCTCGAGAGCACCCTTACCTGCCGATCTATAAATTACGTCTCCGTAATCTAGCATGGGTAGGATGGTCATCTGAATCAGGATTTGTTTGGCAGTAGGGGTGAAAGAGGAGTGATTACGATAGAGGAAGTCTAGATTTGACCTTAGCCTGGATATGTGCTGAGAGAAGGACAGTGCTCCGTCTAGCCATACTCCCAATACTCCCGTCTAGCCATACTCCCAATACTCCCGTCTAGCCATACTCCCAATACTCCCGTCTAGCCATACTCCCAATACTCCCGTCTAGCCATACTCCCAATACTCCCGTCTAGCCATACTCCCAATACTCCCGTCTAGCCGTACTCCCAATACTCCCGTCTAGCCGTACTCCCAATACTCCCGTCTAGCCATACTCCCAATACTCCCGTCTAGCCATACTCCCAATACTCCCGTCTAGCCATACTCCCAATACTCCCGTCTAGCCGTACTCCCAATACTCCCGTCTAGCCATACTCCCAATACTCCCGTCTAGCCGTACTCCCAATACTCCCGTCTAGCCATACTCCCAAGTACTTGTATGTGGTGACTACCTCAAACTCTTAACCCTCAGAGGTAGTAATCACACCGGTAGTGAGAAGGGCTTTTTTCTTACCGGAACACATGACCTTTGTTTTGGAGGTGTTCAGAACAAGGTTAAGGGTAGAGAAAGCTTGTTGGACACTAAGAAAGCTTTGTTGTAGAGCGTTTAACACAAAATCCAGGGAGGGGCCAGCTGAGTATAAGACTGTATAATCTGCATATAAATGGATGAGAGTGCTTCCTACTGCCTGAGCTATGTTGTTGATGTGAATTGAGAAGAGCGTGGGGCCTAGGATCGAGCCTTGGGGTACTCCCTTGGTGACAGGCAGTGGCTGAGACAGCAGATGTTCTGACTTTATACACTGCACTCTTTGAGAGAGGTAGTTAGCAAACCAGGCCAAAGACCCCTCAGAGACACCAATACTCCTTAGCCGGCCGACAAGGATGGAATGGTCTATCGTATCAAAAGCCTTGGCCAAGTCAATAAAAATAGCAGCACAACATTGCTCAGAATCAACGGCAATGGTGACATAATTTAGGACCTTTAAGGTTGCAGTGACACATCAATAACCTGAGCGAAAACCAGATTGCAGACCAGAGAGAATACTATAGACATCAAAGAAAGCCAGTCAGTTGATTATTGATTATTCCAACACTTTTGATAAACAGGGCAAAATAGACGTTGGCCTTTAACAGTTAGGATCAGCTTGATCTCCCCCCTTTTAAATAAAGGACTCACCGTGGCTTCAAATGTACTTCCACCCTTAAGGTTGCAGCCCCTATCATTGCCGAGCCTGTCTCTGACATTTTTAGCCTGTCTCTCCTCTCTGGGGAGTTTCCCACTGCTTGGAACAGGCTCGGCGATGATAGGGGCTGCAACCTTAAGGGTGGAAGTACATTTGAAGCTACAACTCACAAAGGTTAAATGTCCGATGGATTGACTCAAAGTAAAGGCACTGACTGCGTCCCAAATGGAAACCTACTTTGATTTACTTTTGAGCAGGGCCCATTTAAGCTCTGGTCCAAAGCAGTGCACTATGTATGGCACTGTGTGACATTTGGGACACAGCCACTGTTTTCTATCTTGCTGCTTCAGTCAACAAAGACTGTGGATGAGGTTTTCAATGTTGTGGTTAGCCAAGTCAGATCTCCATATCTGATTGTGGTTTGTCACGTTTACTGTTCTTGGTTATGATAAGAAATACTTTTGTTGATTGTCAAAGAGATGTCTGGACTCCACGAGAAAGACAACTAGCTATTGCCTTTTGGCGAGGTTCAACTATGACACTACATGTCAAGTTCCAGGCAAAATGCAACAGTCATAAGGTTCTATGTCAAAGATCATAATGTATGTAAATGTGTTTACATGTCTCTCTCTCTCTCCACATCTCTCTCTCTCTACATCTCTCTCTCTCTCTCTCTCTCTCTCTCTACATCTCTCTCTCTCTCTACATCTCTCTCTCTCTCTCTCTCTCTCTCTCTACATCTCTCTCTCTCTCTACATCCCTCTCTCTCTCTCTCTCTCTCTCTCTCTCTCTCTCTCTCTCTTTATCTCTCTCTCTCTTTATCGCTATATCTCTCTCTCTTTATCTCTATATCTCTCTCTCCCTCTCTATCCCTCTCTTCCTCATTTACTGTTTTCTACTTGTCTCTCTCTCCCTCTCTTTCTGTCTCTCTCTCCCTCCCTCTCTCCCCCGTCTCCCCCCCCAGACACACACTGTTCCAGCTCCATCCATCCCATCCATCCAGTATGATTAGATTAGGCCCGTTATTAATGGGTCTCTGTGAGCTAGAAGACACCGGGGTCACCAGGAGTTTAATTCTATTCTCCGATAACTTCATTTGGCCTGATGCGATGGTTATCGTCCCGGTGCTAGATGTTTATAGGAAACAATAGGCCCAATAACACATTCAGACATCGTAGTTAAAGGGGTCGGGCTGGGCTGTTAGATATAGCATAGCCTGGTTGTTCTACGAAATCAGTGCCTTTTGGGTAAAGTACAGTAACACTACTTTTAACATTCTGTCATGAAGAGCAAGTTCAACTTAATATAGAAACGTTTCCCATCTCAAGAGGTTCAATAGAACAATGACTATAGTAAGGCCTATTAAGTGCCAACTAAAGTAACAGGGTTGACCGTAACAGGGTTGACCATAACTTGGGTTGACGATTTCATCTTAAATCAACCATGAATCCCCTTGTGACAGGAGAAATGGAAGCTTGTGTGCAGCAGGTAGGGGCAATTGAATGCAAGCTTTACCAAAAAATTATATCCTGTCTATCTACAGTGAGGGAAAAAAGTATTTGATCCCCTGCTGATTTTGTACATTTGCCCACTGACAAAGAAAATGATCAGTCTATAATTTTAATGGTAGGTTTATTTGAACAGTGAGAGACAGAATAAAAAATAAAAAAATCCTGAAAAACGCATGTCAAAAATGTTATAAATTGGTTTGCATTTTAATGAGGGAAATTAGTATTTGACCCCCTCTCAATCAGAAAGATTTCTGGCTCCCAGGTGACTTTTATACAGGTAACGAGCTGAGATTAGGAGCACACTCTTAAAGGGAGTGCTCCTAATCTCAGCTTGTTACCTGTATAAAAAACACCTGTCCACAGAAGCAATCAATCAATCAGATTCCGAAATTTCCACCATGGCCAAGACCAAAGAGCTCTCCAAGGATGTCAGGGACAAGATTGTAGACCTACACAAGGCTGGAATGGGCTACATTTTGTTGTTATTCTGTCTCTCACTGTTCAAATAAACCTACCATTAAAATTATAGACTGATCATTTTCTTTGTTAGTGGGCAAATGTACAAAATCAGCAGGGGATCAAATACTTTTTTCCCTCACTGTATGGGTAACAGGGTTGACGTGTTATGCTCGACCCGCTCAGTTTTCCACCACAAAACACCAGTCAATGACCAGAAAGAGTAGAACCAGCTCACCTGCTTTTACACTGATTTGACTATTAGATGTTTGGTGTTCCTTTTGAATTTTTTTTTTACGAATAAATATTAAAATGCGAGTTCAATTCACGTAACAGGGTTGTCCTTAAAATGAGGAACAGGTATTTTTTCCCCCTTAAAATCAATCACTAATCACATGAAATAAATAATAATCTTCAGAACTTGGAGAAATTTGGGGGTTAAGTGGGTTAACCCCGAAAAGTCACAGAGGATGCACAGAGGGAATTTTGGCACTTTAGCAAGTCTTTATTCATATACATTTTTTCCATGTGGTCTATATTAAATGGCACTTCATTTAATATAACAGGCTTTTAAAATACAATATTGGTCCACAATTTCTATTTAAAATATCAAAGGGACGCAAAAGGGACTCATTTCGTGGAACGACCCCAGCTACAGCAGGCCTCTCTTCAACCCTATTCCCTATGTAGTGCACTACTTTTGACAAGGGTTAGACCATATGAATAGGGTGCCATTTGGGACGCAGGCGAAGTGAAGGTCTGCTGGTGGGTTCACAGTCTGATTCAAGGTAATTTCCCCAGGACAGAGATAGGCTTAATGGACAGGAAGATATGTATGACCTCATTGAAGGGATTGCTGTGTCTATCATAAATATACTCAATGTACTGTATAGTGAATGTACGGAGATACAGACAGAGAGAGAGAGAGGGAGAGAGGTAGAGAAGGAGAGAGGGAGAGAGAAAGAGAGGGACAGAAGGTTTCATGATAATGTTCTATAGCTTTTTCACTCTGTAGTAAATCATGTATTTTATTGTTCCTACCACATGAGAATGCTAACGAAGGTAAATATTAAAGTATGTGATAAACATTCATCACTTACTGCCATGGAACCTCTCAAATAAAGCAATCTGCATTGACAGGAGGAGATGAACAGAGATTAATACTGATATAGGAGAACTGTAGAGGAGATTAGACCTGGACAGATACCCACACACACATACACACAAACACACACACACACACACACACACGCATGGATGCACGTACACACACACACAAACACAGAGATTAGATCTGGGCAGATAGCGTTTCAGCAACGCTGATTTGCAACTCTGTAAGAACGGTACAGTTACACACCTGTCACCAGTATAATCACACACACTACTGATGTTCTGCCCCCACATTCATACTGATGTTCTGCCCCACATTCATACTGATGTTCTGCCCCACATTCATACTGATGTTCTGCCCCCACATTCATACTGATGTTCTGCCCCCACATTCATACTGATGTTCTGCCCCACATTCATACTGATGTTCTGCCCCCACATTCATACTGATGTTCTGCCCCCACATTCATACTGATGTTATGCCCCCACATTCATACTGATGTTCTGTCCCCACATTCATACTGATGTTCTGCCCCCACATTCATACTGATGTTCTGCCCCCACATTCATACTGATGTTCTGCCCCCACATTCATACTAATGTTCTGCCCCCACATTCATACTGATGTTCTGCCCCCACATTCATACTGATGTTCTGCCCCCACATTCATGCTGATGTTCTGCCCCCACATTCATACTGATGTTCTGCCCCACATTCATACTGATGTTCTGCCCCCACATTCATACTGATGTTCTGCCCCCACATTCATACTGCTGTTCTGCTCCACATTCATACTGATGTTATGCCCCCACATTCATACTGATGTTCTGCCCCCACATTCATGCTGATGTTCTGCCCCCACATTCATACTGATGTTCTGCCCCCAAATTCATACTGCTGTTCTGCCCCCACATTCATACTGATGTTATGCCCCCACATTCATACTGATGTTCTGCCCCACATTCATACTGATGTTCTGCCCCCACATTCATACTCATGTTCTGCCGCCACATTCATGCTGATGTTCTGCCCCCACATTCATACTGATGTTCTGCCCCACATTCATACTGATGTTCTGCCCCCACATTCATACTGATGTTCTGCCCCCACATTCATACTGCTGTTCTGCTCCACATTCATACTGATGTTATGCCCCCACATTCATACTGATTTTCTGCCCCCACATTCATACTGATGTTCTGCCCCCACATTCATACTGATGTTCTGTCCCCACATTCATACTGATGTTCTGCCCCCACATTCATGCTGATGTTCTGCCCCACATTCATACTGATGTTCTGCCCCCACATTCATACTGATGTTCTGCCCCCACATTAATACTGATGTTCTGTCCCCACATTCATGCTGATGTTCTGCCCCCACATTCATGCTGATGTTCTGCCCCCACATTCATACTGATGTTCTGCCCCCACATTCATACTGATGTTCTGCCCCCACATTCATACTGATGTTCTGCCCCCACATTCATGCTGATGTTCTGCCCCCACATTCATACTGATGTTATGCCCCCACATTCATACTGATGTTCTGACCCACATTCATACTGATGTTCTGCCCCCACATTCATACTGATGTTCTGTTCCCACATTCATGCTGATGTTCTGCCCCCACATTCATGCTGATGTTCTGCCCCCACATTCATACTGATGTTCTGCCCCACATTCATACTGATGTTCTGCCCCCACATTCATTCATACATACATTCATACCATTTTGTATACATCTGGCCCTTCATTGGACACTGTGTTAACAAACCTCCAAACGAGCTTCAATTCCATACAACACTCCTTCAGTAGCCTCCAACTGCTCTTAAACACTAGTAAAACTAAATGCATGCTCTTCAACCGAACGCTGCTTGCACCCGCCCACCCGACTAGAATCACTACTCTAGACGGGTCTGACCTAGAGTATGTGGACAACTACAAATATCTAGGTGTCTGGTTAGACTGTAAACTCTCCTTCCAGACTCACATTAAGAATCTCCAATCCAAAGTTAAATCTAGAATCGGTTTCCTATTTCGCAACAAAGCCTCCTTCACTCATGCTGCCAAACATGCCCTCGTAAAACTGACTATCCTACCGATCCTTGACTTCGGCGATGTCATTTACAAAATAGCCTCCAACACTCTACTCAGCAAATTGGATGTTGTCTATCACAGTGCCATCCGTTTTGTCTCCAAAGCCCCATATAATACCCACCACTGTGACCTGTACGCTCTTGTTGGCTGGTCCTCACTACATATTCGTCGCCAAACCCACTGGCTCCAGGCCATCTATAAATCACTGCTAGGCAAATCCCCGCCTTATCTTAGCTCATTGGTCACCATAGCAACACCCACCCGTAGTCTGCGCTCCAGCGGGTATATCTCACTGGTCATCCCCAAAGCCAACACCTCCTTTGGCCGCAATTCCTTCCAGTTCTCTGCTGCCAATGACTGGAACAAATTGCAAAAATCTCTGAAGCTGGAGACACTTATCTCCCTCACTAACTTTAAGCATCAGTTGTCAGAGCACCTTACCGATCACTGCACCTGTACACAGCCCATCTGAAATTAGCCCGCCCAACTACCTCATCCCTATATTGTTATTTATTTTGCTCATTTGTACCCCAGTATCTCTATTTGCACATCATCTCTTGCACATCATTCCAGTGTTAATACTAAATTGTAATTATTTTGCACTATAGCCTATTTTATTGCCTTACCTCCATAACTTGCTAAATTTGCACACTGTATATTATATGTATTTCTGTTGTATTTTTGACTTTGTTTTGTTTTACCCCATATGTAACTCTGTGTTGTTGTTTTTATCGCACTGCTTTGCTTTATCTTGGCCAGGTCGCAGTTGTAAATGAGAACTTGTTCTCAACTGGTTTACCTGGTTAAATAAAGGTGAAAAAAAATAAAAATAAAAATAAATACTGATGTTCTGCCCCCACATTCATACTGATGTTCTGCCCCCACATTCACACTGATGTTCTGCCCCACATTCATACTGATGTTCTGCCCCCATATTCATACTGATGTTCTGCCCCCACATTCATACTGCTGTTCTGCTCCACATTCATACTGATGTTATGCCCCCACATTCATACTGATGTTCTGCCCCCACATTCATACTGATGTTCTGCCCCCACATTCATACTGATGTTCTGTCCCCACATTCATACTGATGTTCTGCCCCCACATTCATGCTGATGTTCTGTCCCCACATTCATACTGATGTTCTGCCCCCACATTCATACTGATGTTCTGCCCCACATTCATACTGATGTTCTGCTCCACATTCATACTGATGTTCTGCCCCCACATTCATACTGATGTTCTGCCCCCACATTCATACCAATGTTCTGCCCCCACATTCATGCTGATGTTCTGCCCCACATTCATACTGATGTTCTGCCCCCACATTCATGCTGATGTTCTGCCCCACATTCATACTGATGTTCTGCCCCCACATTCATACTGATGTTCTGCCCCCACATTCATACTGCTGTTCTGCTCCACATTCATACTGATGTTCTGCCCCCACATTCATACTGATGTTCTGTCCCCACATTCATACTGATGTTCTGTCCCCACATTCATACTGATGTTCTGCCCCCACATTCATACTGATGTTCTGTCCCCACATTCATACTGATGTTCTGCCCCCACATTCATGCTGATGTTCTGCCCCACATTCATACTGATGTTCTGCCCGCACATTCAACTGTTTGATGGCTCTATTATAAAACATTGACTTTTCATGTAAGAAAATAAACCCTCCTACATATGGGCACCACTGGCACCATGATTACAGCCATCAGACCTGGGTTCAAATACTACTGGACATACTTTCAAATACATTCAGCGTTTGCTTTAGCCTGCCTGAAGAGCCAGATGGGCGGAGTCCAAAAAGCTGCTGTTAAAGAAACGAATTGTTTCAATAATAATCTGTTTCCTGGCATATTGGATGACAAAATGATGACGTTCCACAGATATCTGAGAGATCTGAAGATAATAGAATCTGAATTTCAAACACGCAATAACCTGGTTTCTTTAACATAAATCTTTTATAGATTTTCTCTGGTTTTGGAAAATAAATAATGGTTGGTATGTACTTTCGTAATTACATACAGTACATCATTTCTATAGATACAGTCAGGTCCATAATTAATGACACCCTTGATAAAGATGAGAGAAAAATACTGTATAAAATAAATAATACAAATACTGAGCTACACTATGATCCAAAACATCGGGAAATTATATTATTTTATACTAATACAATTTCTCAGAAAAATTGATTTTGTTTAACAAGTAATAAAACAACATTTAAAAAAGAAAGGGTTACAAATAATTCTGAGGACAATGACACTGAGCCTTTTTCTGAAATGTTTCATGAGATTGGAGAACACATTGGGAGGGATTGTAGAACATTCCTCCATACAGAATCTTTCGAGATCCTTGATTTCCTTTGTCTGCACTTATGGACTGCCCTCTTCAATTCAAACAACAGGTTTAAGGCTGGAGACTGAGATGGCCATTGCAAAATGTTTGTGTTCAATTAACAATTTCTTTGTGGATTTTGATTAGTGCGTGGGGTTATCATCTTGCTGGAAGATCCACTTGCAGCCAAGTGACAGCCTCCTG
>NW_028166422.1:0-22500 GCF_964263955.1 Coregonus lavaretus | reverse complement strand
TCTTATTTACCACCAATAATATCCTGATTCAATCACAACTGATCTCAGACTTCTGTCCGACTAATATATCTCAAGCTCTGCTCTTCCCTAATTGATACACACACTCACTCACACACACACACACACACTCACACACACACTCCCCACCACCACACCTCCGTAAGCACCCATGTAATTGTATTACAAAATGAAAGTCTATCATTGGGATGCTGTTTCCGCAGGCCCGGCGATATGTCCATCTTCCATCCTTCCATCCGGAGGAGAGGAGAGAGGGAGGAAGGAAGGGACCAGCCCGGCCACGGAGTGAGTTATCCCATGCTAGGCTTGGGGCTGTGTTGTGTTGTGTTGCCGTCCCGGCCAGGGAGTGAGTTATCCCATGCTAGGCTTGGGGCTGTGTTGTGTTGTGTTGCCGTCCCGGCCAGGGAGTGAGTTATCCCATGCTAGGCTTGGGGCTGTGTTGTGTTGTGTTGCCGTCCCGGCCAGGGAGTGAGTTATCCCATGCTAGGCTTGGGGCTGTGTTGTGTTGTGTTGCCGTCCCGGCCAGGGAGTGAGTTATCCCATGCTAGGCTTGGGGCTGTGTTGTGTTGTGTTGCCGTCCCGGCCAGGGAGTGAGTTATCCCATGCTGGGCTTGGGGCTGTGTTGTGTTGGCGTCCGGCAGATTTCTCTGGGGTTTACTCCATTAGGAGGACAGGAGAGGGAAGTCATTATGGCAGGGAGCGGAGGGTGCTGAAGATGTTCCTCCTCAGAGTGATACAGCCCTCTTGACTCGATACAGTCCTCCTGACTTGTTACAGTCCTCCTGACTTGTTACAGTCCTCCTGACTCGACACAGTCCTCCTGACTCGACACAGTCCTCCTGGCTCGACACAGTCCTCCTGACTCGATGCAGAGAAGGCTCAAAGAAGGCGGGCGATGGAACGATGATAGTTGATTCCTTGGAATACGTTGATCCCGTTGGGAATACTGGGAGTTGTCATTACAGAGACAGGCTGAATGAGATGACTGTGAAGGATAGTATAGACTCCTTGATTTGTCCTGACCTGTGTGGTTTGGAGAGGAGGAGGGTTAACTCCTTGATTTGTCCTGACCTGTGTGGTTTGCTGCTGAAGAAGGACCTCCCTCAGACTGTGTCTACCGTAGCCTACACTGTATGTCCAACTGCCTACCAAAATCTATTTTATTTTATTTTATTTTATTTTATTTTATTTCACTGTTTCAATGACCCCAAAACAAGATCTTACATTTTAATGTTATCTCAAAATTGACCTAAACCAGGGCATCCAGGTAAAATACATTTATTTCCTGGCAGACACCATCATAAAACAGGTTCGAAAGCTGGAAATAAGCCTGTAGCGTATGTGTTAGTGTTAGTCTGTCTTCCTCTATGTCTCTGTGTGTTAGTCTGTCTTCCTCTATGTCTCTGTGTGTTAGTCTGTCTTCCTCTATGTCTCTGTGTGTTAGTCTGTCTTCCTCTATGACTCTGTGTGTTATTCTGTCTTCCTCTATGTCTCTGTGTGTTATTCTGTCTTCCTCTATGTCTCTGTGTGTTAGTCTGTCTTCCTCTATGTCTCTGTGTGTTATTCTGTCTTCCTCTATGTCTCTGTGTGTTATTCTGTCTTCCTCTATGTCTCTGTGTGTTAGTCTGTCTTCCTCTATGTCTCTGTGTGTTAGTCTGTCTTCCTCTATGTCTCTGTGTGTTAGTCTGTCTTCCTCTATGTCTCTGTGTGTTATTCTGTCTTCCTCTATGTCTCTGTGTGTTATTCTGTCTTCCTCTATGTCTCTGTGTGTTAGTCTGTCTTCCTCTATGTCTCTGTGTGTTATTCTGTCTTCCTCTATGTCTCTGTGTGTTAGTCTGTCTTCCTCTATGTCTCTGTGTGTTATTCTGTCTTCCTCTATGTCTCTGTGTGTTAGTCTGTCTTCCTCTATGTCTCTGTGTGTTAGTCTGTCTTCCTCTATGTCTCTGTGTGTTATTCTGTCTTCCTCTATGTCTCTGTGTGTTAGTCTGTCTTCCTCTATGTCTCTGTGTGTTAGTCTGTCTTCCTCTATGTCTCTGTGTGTTAGTCTGTCTTCCTCTATGTCTCTGTGTGTTAGTCTGTCTTCCTCTATGTCTCTGTGTGTTAGTCTGTCTTCCTCTATGTCTCTGTGTGTTAGTCTGTCTTCCTCTATGTCTCTGTGTGTTAGTCTGTCTTCCTCTATGTCTCTGTGTGTTAGTCTGTCTTCCTCTATGTCTCTGTGTGTTAGTCTGTCTTCCTCTATGTCTCTGTGTGTTAGTCTGTCTTCCTCTATGTCTCTGTGTGTTAGTCTGTCTTCCTCTATGTCTCTGTGTGTTAGTGATGTTGCTCCATCTAGTAACCCAGTAGACCCAACCATTAATATTATTAAATTTTACTACAAACTTTCCCTTTGAAACAAATTAATTAAGATGCTATTATTTAGCCATTGCAGAGGTTAATGACCGTCATTAGCAACAAAGGCTACATCCACTATCATTAGCCAAACCTGGTTATTTGGAGCATGTTGGTTATTTACTGGGCCTGAGATTGATGAGGTCTGATACCCAGGGAGAGGTTAATGAGCTTTGGAAACATAACACACTCCATCACTGCTCAGGACTGGTACACGCATGCATACTAATACACACACACACTAATATACACACACACACACACACTAACACGCACACTAATACACACACACACTATTAGACACACACTAATACACACACACTAATACACACACACACTAATATACACACACTGATACACACACACTAATATACACACACACACTATTAGACACACACTGATACACACACACTAATATACACACACACACACACACTAACACACACACTAATACACACACACACTATTAGACACACACTGATACACACACACTAATATACACACACACACTATTAGACACACACTAATACACACACACTAATACACACACACACTAATACACGCACACACTAACACACACACTAATACACACACACACACTAATACACAAACACTAATACACACACACACTAATACACAAACACTAACACACACATACTAATACACACACACTAATACACACACACACTATTACACACACACAGACACACACACACACACTCACACACACACACACACACACACACACACACACACACACACACACACACACACACACACACACACACGTACACACACACAGACACACACACACTCCATCACTGCTCATGACTGTTACAGGGAGAAACCATCCAGGAAGCAACATACCCACAGTACTTTGCTCCTGTTGTCTGTATAGAGGACAGGGAAAACAGTGTGATTTTTGATGTCCATACGTTGCAGGGACGTCAACAGTAAAGGGTTTATTGTTTCATATAGGACACTGTGTGGACATGAAGCATACATTGCAGGGACATCAACAGTAAAGTGTTTATTGTTTCATATAGGACACTGTGTGGACATGAAGCATACGTTTTGTGAGCAACAATGCTAATGTTGACATGGAAATGCTTCTTAGTCTGAACATATAGGTTGTCACCAACTATACTGGATCTACATGGTTTATATTGAAAACTCTACCGCAGGAATGTGTATCTATCATACATATAACTCAAGTGCGAGGATAGGTTCATTATCGTCAATCAAACGCAATATGCACGTTCTATATTCATAAATTACAGGTCTTTTCATGTCATCAACACAAACGTTTTCCATTTTTAAGTCGACCATGACAACAAAATACAGTATTCCCATATCACCCTGACCAATCAATAACCACGGCAACAATAATCCCTTTGGCACTGCCGTAACGCTGATCCTGTCAATAACATTGACGCGTTTACAGGACAATAACATTTCCCTTCCCTCCCTTTCACACTCCTCACAGTTCAATTCACAAGGGGCTTTATGATGTCATGGAGGGGACAATCGGGGTCACCAGGAAGTTAGACCTGGCTCCATCGTGTCGGCTGATTGGTTGAGGCCGACCCTCGCCGATGGCGATGACCAGTGATTGGTGGAGGCAGACTGTCGCCGACGGCAATGAACAATGAGAGGCCTGTGTTGTATCACAGTGGGATGAGTAATGGAGCAGGCACCAAAGGGCATTCAAATGACATTGTGGGGATAACGGAACTTATTGTCAAGCGTTTATACGGAGCGGAAATTTACGGCCGGCTCCATAAATGTTTATTAGCTTTTATCTATTTATAACTTTGTGAAAATCTGGTGTCTGTTCTGTAGGAGTGTTTTTGCATGCCCCGACAAACACACACACACACACACGCACACACACAAACATTCCCCCCTGACACACGCACACACACAGACACACAGACACACAGACACACAGACACACACACACACACACACACACACACACACACACACACACACACACACAGACACACACACACACACACACAGACACACACGCACACACAGACACAGACACACACACACACACAGACACACACACACAGACACACACACACACACACACACAGACACACACACACACACACACACACACACACACACAGACACACAGACACACAGACACAGACACACACACCCCACACACTGTAGAGAAGGCAAAAGCATGTGACTTCAGACAGGTGTGCGTAACAGGCTTCTATCTGCGATCGTGTAAATCACCAGGAGAACTTGACATCAGCAGGAAGGAGACACCCTGAAAACAGCCTGAAACACGCTCTCTAGGGGTGAGACGCAGTTTAAGGAGAAAGAGGAGAAAACCCACGCTCACACATGTAGCTCAGAGGACATGGGGCTGGTTTGTATTACTATCAAACACAATATCACTGCTGTCTGGGTCATACAAGGCACAGAAGGGTTGTAAGGAAACGCTCGGTGCACGATCTTTAAAGCATTTTGTAGTGCCACAGTTATCTGGGAAACAGTTTGCCCAAAACCCACCAGTTTACAAACAGAAATGTAAGAGGCTCACAGTGTGTGAAAACGGAGATTACAACTTTAAAGAAACCAAGGCCGGGATTCAATCTGATTGCGGGTTATAGGCAATGAGGCTTTTAAAGGTAATTTCCGATTGACCCGACATATGCAGCGTTTACCGTGAACGCAGTCTCCACAACACGGGAACATTGTCTATAAAAGCTGCATTAACTATTATCCACGAGGAATGGCGCCAGAGGAGATGGCTGCCGTTTTACGGGCTCCTAACCAATTGTGCTATTGTGTGTGTTTTTTCGCATTATTTGTCACTTATTTTGTACATAATGTTTCTGCCACCGTCTCTTATGACCGAAAATAGCTTCTGGATATCAGGACAGCGATTACTCACCTCGTACTGAACGAAGATTTTTTCTTTGACGAGTCAGACACAAAGGATTTACTTCAGACACCCGACAAGGCCCAAAACCTCCGTCATTCTCATGAAGAAGAGACGGAGATATCGGGGACGCAGGTCAGGGTGCCTTGTAAGGATCCGACGGCGAGTGGGTCATCTGACTCTACCATCAGTCCTATTAGCCAACGTACAATCATTGGATAATAAAATGGATGAGCTCCGATCAAGAATATCCTACCAACGGGACTTTAAAAACGGTAATATCTTATGTTTCACAAGTCGTGGCTGAACGACGACATGGATAACATACAGCTGGCTGGGTTTTCTGTGTGCCGGCAAGATAGAACAGCTGCCTCCGGTAAGACAAGGGGTGGCGGTCTGTGTATATCTGTGTTGTAAATAACAGCTGGTGCACAAAATCTAATATGAAGGAAGTCTTGAGGTTTTGCTCGCCTGAGGTAGAGTATCTCATGATAAGCTGTTGACCACACTATTTAGCAAGAGAGTTTTCATCTATATTTTTCGTACCTGTCTATTTACCATCACAAACCGATGCTGGCACTAAGACCGCACTCAACGAGCCGTATAAGGCCATAAGCAAACAGGAAAATGCTCATCCAGAGGCGGCGCTCCTAGTGGCCGGGGACTTTAATGCAGGGAAACTTAAATCCGTTCTACCTCATTTCAACCAGCATGTTAAATGTGCAACCAGAGGAAAATAAACTCTAGACCACCTTTACTCCACACACAGAGACGTGTACAAAGCTCTCCCTCGCCCTTCATTTGGCAAATCTGACCATAATTCTATCCTCCTGATTCCTACTTACGAGCAAAAACTAAAATAGGAAGTACTAGTGACTCGCTCAATACAGAAGTGGTCAGATGACGCAGATGCTAAGCTACAGGACTGTTTTGCTAGCACAGACTGGAACATGTTTCGGGATTCTTCCGATGGCATTGAGGAGTACACCACATCAGTCACTGGCTTCATCAATAAGTGCATCGATGATGTCGTCCCCACAGTGACCGTACGTACATACCCCAACCAGAAATCATGGATTACAGGCAACATCCACACTGAGCTAAAGGGTAGAGCTGCTGCTTTCAAGGAGCGGGACTCTAACCCGAACGCTTATAAGAAATCCCACTATGCCATCTGATGAACCATCAAACAGGCAAAGCGTCAACAAAGGACTAAAATTGAATTGTACTACACCGGCTCTGACGCTCATCGGATGTGGCAGGGCTTGCAAACTATTACAGAATACAAAGGGAAACCCAGCTGCGAGCTGCCAAGTGACACGAGCCTACCAGATGAGCTAAATTACTTATATGCTCGCTTCGTGGCAAGCAATACTGAAGCATGCATGAGAGCATCAGCTGTTCCGGACGATGTGTGATCACGCTCTCCGTAGCCGATGTGAGTAAGACCTTTAAACAGGTCAACATTCACAAGGCCGCAGGGCCAGATGGATTACCAGGACGTGTACTCTGAGCATGCGCTGACCAACTGGCAAGTGTCTTCACTGACATTTTCAACTTGTCCCTGACTGAGTCTGTAATACCAACATGTTTCAAGCAGACCACCAAAGTCCCTTCTTAACAGTTTCAAACCCCAAGCCATAAGACTCCTGAACAGCTAATCAAATGGCTACACAGACTATTTGCATTGTCCCCCCCCCCCCCCCCACCCCTCTTTTTACGCTGCTGCTACTCTCTGTTTATTATCTATGTATAGTCTCTTTAACTCTACCTACATGTACATATTACCTCAATTACCTCGACTAACCTGTGCCCCCGCACATTGACTCTGTACCGGTACCCCCTGTATACAGCCTCCCTACTGTTATTTTATTTTACTGCTGATCTTTACTTTAATTATTAGTTATTTGTTATTTTTCTTCATTTTTTATTTTTACTTATCAATTTTTTACTTAACACTTATTTTTCTTAAAACTGCATTGTTGGTAAAGGGCTTGTTAGTAAGAATTTCACTGTAAGGTCTACACCTGTTGTATTTGGCGCATGTGACAAATAACATTTGATTTGATTTGATTTGATGATCAGATTGAATCCCGGCCCAAATTTGGTTCACTGTTTGGGAACCTGGTAGCCTGGTCCCCAGATCTGTTTGTGCTATCATTCCAACTCCTTGTCTGTCATTACAAGTAGTGGCATGATGGCACAAACAGACTGGAACCGAGGCTAGAAACCTGGCAGAAACTATATCTGTACTGTACAGACAAACATTTATGACAAGCAGACATCTTTAGTGCACAGCGTGTTAGAGAGAGCAGATGCCTGCTGCTATCTGGTGGCTGGTCTTGGAGGTAGCATGGCCTGCACAGAGAATGAGGGGTGGTCCTCTGTAGCTCAATTGGTAGAGCACGGCGCTTGTAACGCCAGGGTAGTGGGTTCGATCCCCGGGACCACCCATACGTAAAAATGTATGCACACATGACTGTAAGTCACTTTGGATAAAAGCGTCTTGCTAAATGGCATATTATTATATACAAAAGTGTACTTCTATGAATACACCCAATATGGTCGCCTTTTCAGCCATCATATAACATTGATTTGAATGGGAATGTCTGTTCTAGTCATTCTAACTCTATGTCCTACCCACTCAGAGGCCACCTGCACCGCACAGGTTGACTCCTGAACTTAATCTATGGGTACAATCAAAATGGCTGCCAGTCCAGCCATCATGGAACATTGACTTGATTCCAATATACTATACCACCTCACACCTGCCCAGAAAGAATTGTACAGGCATTGACTTGAATGGGAATAGTGACTGTTCTAGTAATCACCCCCTCACAGGCCACCTGCCCAGACCCAAGTACCGTCCTCCGGCTGCCAAGGCTTTAATGGGGGTTCAAAATGTCAACTGGGGGATGACTGTAAGTTTCCAGAACGAACACCAGCCTCCGAAACTTACCTCAGATCTTTACAACCTAGCTAGTCAGTCAGCTAATTTATATCACGGAAGCAAAATGATTAATGAATTACAGTTGGCGGGGGTGAAATGTGTTCCTACGTCAGTTGCCTCCTGCTCCCCCCGTCACTTTGTCATACCGAGGCACTTTTACAAATTGAGGCAGCCGTACTATCCAGCTATCCTCTGCTGGCCGGCTGCCCTTAACCGTTAATCACCGCGGCAGCATTTAAGTGTGGGCCAAGCGCGGTCATCTGCAGCTGCAGAGGTGTAACTTTATGAAAAAAATTACTTCACAGGCTTTCTTAGTATGCGTTTGGTAGGACTGAAAATAAACAGAAAGGAGAGGAATGGACAGGGGGATGAGGAGAGGAAATGCAAAGCGAGCTGCTCTCTCTGGAAAGAGATTTATGGGAGATGTTCATGACATGGCAGCAGTTCAGATATCTCTCTCTCTCTCTCTCTCTCTCTCTCTCTCTCTCTCTCTCTCTCTCTCTCTCTCTCTCTCTCTCTCTCTCTCTCTCCCTCTCTCTCTCACACTCACTCACTCACTCACTCACTCATTCTCTTTAGGAAGCTGCCCTAGTCCACCTGCCCAAACAGCAGCATCTGCCAAGGCCAGATCTAATAGGGCTTAAAGGGATAGTCCAGTCATAACATATTAACCTCCTCATATGACTACCTAGATAATATTCTATGGAAACACAGTCAGCAATACTCGTTGATACTTGTTGTTGATAGGTGCAGCTTAGTAATAGCCTTGTTGGGTGGGTACAGCTTAGAAATAGCCTTGATGGGTGGGTACAGCTTAGAAATAGCTATGTTGGGTGGGTACAGCTTAGTAATAGCCTTATTGGGTGGGTACAGCTTAGTAATAGCCGTGTTGGGTGGGTACAGCTTAGTAATAGCCGTGTTGGGTGGGTACAGCTTAGCTGATTTTTAGTCCCACGTATGTGTAGGTGTGTGTGTTCTATATGAGTGGAGCCTCTCTCTCTCCTCTCTCTCTCTCTCTCTCTCTCTCTCTCTCTCTCTCTCTCTCTCTCTCTCTCTCTCTCTCTCTCTCTCTCTCTCTCTCTCTCGCTCTCTCTCTCGCTCTCTCTCTCTCTCTCTCTCTCTCTCTCTCTCTCTCTGCCCTCTGTATCTCTTTCTCACTCCAACAAGTGTGTGCACGTGTGTTTTATAGCTTACTTTAACCCCAGTGGAATGATTCTTGTGGTTTATAATGACTTCTGGCATTGTCCTGACAGTGTCTGAAGGAGAGGACTACCGGGTCTGCTCTACCTCCTGCCTGAATTACGTCCCTGTGCTCTGCCAGTAAAAATCATCAAAGTGTGTCCCAAATGGCACCCTATTCCCAAAATAGTGCACTACTTGTGATGAATGCCAGGGCTCTGGTCTAAAGTAGTGCACTATATAGGGAATAGGGTGCCATTTGGGATGCAAGCACAGACTCCTCGTCTAAACAGGAACTGCAACAGAAAAGAGGAGGGCAAGCTGACCTGGACACAGACAACTTCTTTTCTAGAATATTCCAGACAGCTGCTGTCTTCAGATGGGGAGGGTAGGGTGTGTGTGTTTGTGTTTGTGTGTGTGTGTGTGTGTGTGTGTGTGTGTGTGTCTACTGCACCCTAAAGTTGTCTCCACTCCAGATGGGGTCTCACTTAGCATTAAAAATAAAATAAAAATAATAAAACGCTCAAGGGTTCATTTGGAACGGGGATGTATTTTTGCATATCAGTGCGTTTAGGTGATTTACAACCGGTGACGTGTGTTGACATTGCTGCTTCTGCAGGGAAAATGGCAACTGTAGGGGAAGTGTGAGATTTATTAGCGTTGGCTTGTGTAATGTGGTATAGCACTCAGTGTTCATCTGGCTCATCTATCACAGATTGTCTATGTATTATTGTCCAGGATACTGTCTTTCACCGTTTCACACCAGAATTGACCTTTGCTCTTTTTCATGTGGAGTCTATTGATCACGTTCATTAGCAGCCTGGTGTGTTTATCTTCCTGTGGTCAGTTTAATGCACACTGTGATTTAGGTACCGTAGTACTGAAGCCTGTTGTACAGCGTTCAGACCTAAAGAGGCAGACGTCCATCAGCCGCATGTATGTAGGGTATTACACACACTACCTCAGCTCTGATCAGGAGAGGGACCAGGCAGGAGATTACACACACTACCTCCGCTCTGATCAGGAGAGGGACCAGGCAGGAGATTACACACACTACCTCAGCTCTGATCAGGAGAGGGACCAGGCAGGAGATTACACACACTACCTCAGCTCTGATCAGGAGAGGGACCAGGCAGAAGATTACACACACTACCTCAGCTCTGATCAGGAGAGGGACCAGGCAGGAGATTACACACACTACCTCAGCTCTGATCAGGAGAGGGACCAGGCAGGAGATTACACACACTACCTCAGCTCTGATCAGGAGAGGGACCAGGCAGGAGATTACACACACTACCTCAGCTCTGATCAGGAGAGGGACCAGGCAGGAGATTACACACACTACCTCAGCTCTGATCAGGAGAGGGACCAGGCAGGAGATTACACACACTACCTCAGCTCTGATCAGGAGAGGGACCAGGCAGGAGATTACACACACTACCTCAGCTCTGATCAGGAGAGGGACCAGGCAGAAGATTACACACACTACCTCAGCTCTGATCAGGAGAGGGACCAGGCAGGAGATTACACACACTACCTCAGCTCTGATCAGGAGAGGGACCAGGCAGGAGATTACACACACTACCTCAGCTCTGATCAGGAGAGGGACCAGGCAGGAGATTACACACACTACCTCAGCTCTGATCAGGAGAGGGACCAGGCAGGAGATTACACACACTACCTCAGCTCTGATCAGGAGAGGGACCAGGCAGGAGATTACACACACTACCTCAGCTCTGATCAGGAGAGGGACCAGGCAGGAGATTACACACACTACCTCAGCTCTGATCAGGAGAGGGACCAGGCAGGAGATTACACACACTACCTCAGCTCTGATCAGGAGAGGGACCAGGCAGGAGATTACACACACTACCTCAGCTCTGATCAGGAGAGGGACCAGGCAGGAGATTACACACACTACCTCAGCTCTGATCAGGAGAGGGACCAGGCAGGAGATTACACACACTACCTCAGCTCTGATCAGGAGAGGGACCAGGCAGGAGATTACACACACTACCTCAGCTCTGATCAGGAGAGGGACCAGGCAGGAGATTACACACACTACCTCAGCTCTGATCAGGAGAGGGACCAGGCAGGAGATTACACACACTACCTCAGCTCTGATCAGGAGAGGGACCAGGCAGGAGATTACACACACTACCTCAGCTCTGATCAGGAGAGGGACCAGGCAGGAGATTACACACACTACCTCAGCTCTGATCAGGAGAGGGACCAGGCAGGAGATTACACACACTACCTCAGCTCTGATCAGGAGAGGGACCAGGCAGGAGATTACACACACTACCTCAGCTCTGATCAGGAGAGGGACCAGGCAGGAGATTACACACACTACCTCAGCTCTGATCAGGAGAGGGACCAGGCAGGAGATTACACACACTACCTCAGCTCTGATCAGGAGAGGGACCAGGCAGGAGATTACACACACTACCTCAGCTCTGATCAGGAGAGGGACCAGGCAGGAGATTACACACACTACCTCAGCTCTGATCAGGAGAGGGACCAGGCAGGAGATTACACACACTACCTCAGCTCTGATCAGGAGAGGGACCAGGCAGGAGATTACACACACTACCTCAGCTCTGATCAGGAGAGGGACCAGGCAGGAGATTACACACACTACCTCAGCTCTGATCAGGAGAGGGACCAGGCAGGAGATTACACACACTACCTCAGCTCTGATCAGGAGAGGGACCAGGCAGGAGATTACACACACTACCTCAGCTCTGATCAGGAGAGGGACCAGGCAGGAGATTACACACACTACCTCAGCTCTGATCAGGAGAGGGACCAGGCAGGAGATTACACACACTACCTCAGCTCTGATCAGGAGAGGGACCAGGCAGGAGATTACACACACTACCTCAGCTCTGATCAGGAGAGGGACCAGGCAGGAGATTACACACACTACCTCAGCTCTGATCAGGAGAGGGACCAGGCAGGAGATTACACACACTACCTCAGCTCTGATCAGGAGAGGGACCAGGCAGGAGATTACACACACTACCTCAGCTCTGATCAGGAGAGGGACCAGGCAGGAGATTACACACACTACCTCAGCTCTGATCAGGAGAGGGACCAGGCAGGAGATTACACACACTACCTCAGCTCTGATCAGGAGAGGGACCAGGCAGGAGATTACACACACTACCTCAGCTCTGATCAGGAGAGGGACCAGGCAGGAGATTACACACACTACCTCAGCTCTGATCAGGAGAGGGACCAGGCAGGAGATTACACACACTACCTCAGCTCTGATCAGGAGAGGGACCAGGCAGGAGATTACACACACTACCTCAGCTCTGATCAGGAGAGGGACCAGGGAGGAGCAGAGATAGAAGGCTACCTTTTCCATAACATAAAGATGCTTTAGTTTCAAGCGGTAATTTGTAAAGACATTCTAAATGTTAGCACATTCATTCTAACATTGGAACACCTAGTGGAATGACAGAGAGAAGGCATGTTGTATCTATAGAGGCTAAACAGACATCCATGGGCTATAGCGACAGGCGACCTATGGTTGTACTGTATGTAGCCTATATCTGTATTTTGGTCCCTGTTTTAATTAGCTGCCTTAAATCAATTTCCTAACAACTTTGGTTGGTATGGCGATAAAGTTTTGAATCTTGACTCTATAGCCAGGATAACAGTTACTTTTGCATCCACACCTTAAGGCATGACATATATGTTGTAACATACATTATACATGTTCCAGTAACCTGCTGGGTTCTATATTGAGGTCCCAAAATGTCTGCATGTTCCCTCTCACATGACAGCCATGAAACATAGTCTGTCATAATCCATACTCTCTGCCATATAAACCATACTCTCTGCCATATAAACCATACTCTCTGCCATATAAACCATACTCTCTGCTATATAAACCATACTCTCTGCCATATAAATCATACTCTCTGCCATATAAACCATACTCTCTGCCATATAAACCATACTCTCTGCCATATAAACCATACTCTCTGCCATATAAACCATACTCTCTGCTATATAAACCATACTCTCTGCCATATAAATCATACTCTCTGCCATATAAACCATACTCTCTGTCATATAAACCATACTCTCTGCCATATAAACCATAATCTCTGTCATATAAACCATACTCTCTGCTATATAAACCATACTCTCTGCCATATAAACCATACTCTCTGCCATATAAACCATACTCGCTGCCATATAAACCATACTCTCTGCTATATAAACCATACTCTCTGCTATATAAACCATACTCTCTGCCATATAAACCATACTCTCTGCCATATAAACCATAATCTCTGTCATATAAACCATACTCTCTGCTATATAAACCATACTCTCTGTCATATAAACCATACTCTCTGCCATATAAACCATACTCTCTGCCATATAAACCATACTCTCTGCCATATAAACCATACTCTCTGCCATATAAACCATACTCTCTGCTATATAAACCATACTCTCTGCCATATAAACCATAATCTCTGCCATATAAACCATACTCTCTGCCATATAAACCATACTCTCTGCCATATAAACCATACTCTCTGTCATATAAACCATACTCTCTGCCATATAAACCATACTCTCTGTCATATAAACCATACTCTCTGCCATATAAACCATACTCTCTGCCATATAAACCATACTCTCTGCCAAATAAACCATACTCTCTGCTATATAAACCATACACTCTGCCATATAAACCATACACTCTGCCATATAAACCATACTCTCTGCCATATAAACCATCATCTCTGTCATATAAACCATAATCTCTGTCATATAAACCATAATCTCTGCCATATAAACCATACTCTCTGCTATATAAACCATACTCTATGCCATATAAACCATACACTCTGTCATATAAACCATACTCTCTGTCATATAAACCATAATCTCTGCCATATAAACCATACTCTCTGCTATATAAACCATACTCTATGCCATATAAACCATACTCTATGCCATATAAACCATACTCTCTGCCATATAAACCATAATCTCTGTCATATAAACCATACTCTTTGTCATATAAACCATACTCTCTGCCATATAAACCATAATCTCTGTCATATAAACCATACTCTCTGCCATATAAACCATACTCTCTGTCATATAAACCATACTCTCTGCCATATAAACCATAATCTCTGCCATATAAACCATACTCTCTGCCATATAAACCATAATCTCTGTCATATAAACCATACTCTCTGTCATATAAACCATACTCTCTGCCATATAAACCATAATCTCTGCCATATAAACCATACTCTCTGCCATATAAACCATAATCTCTGTCATATAAACCATACTCTCTGTCATATAAACCATACTCTCTGCCATATAAACCATAATCTCTGTCATATAAACCATACACTCTGTCATATAAACCATATTCTCTGCCATATAAACCATACACTCTGTCATATAAACCATACTCTCTGCTATATAAACCATACTCTCTGTCATATAAACCATACTCTCTGCTATATAAACCATACTCTCTGCCATATAAACCATACTCTCTGCTATATAAACCATACTCTCTGCCATATAAACCATAATCTCTGCCATATAAACCATACTCTCTGCCATATAAACCATAATCTCTGTCATATAAACCATACTCTCTGTCATATAAACCATACTCTCTGCCATATAAACCATAATCTCTGCCATATAAACCATACTCTCTGCCATATAAACCATAATCTCTGTCATATAAACCATACTCTCTGTCATATAAACCATACTCTCTGCCATATAAACCATAATCTCTGTCATATAAACCATACACTCTGTCATATAAACCATATTCTCTGTCATATAAACCATACACTCTGTCATATAAACCATATTCTCTGCCATATAAACCATACACTCTGTCATATAAACCATACTCTCTGCTATATAAACCATACTCTCTGTCATATAAACCATACTCTCTGCTATATAAACCATACTCTCTGCCATATAAACCATACTCTCTGCTATATAAACCATACTCTCTGCCATATAAACCATAATCTCTGCCATATAAACCATACTCTCTGCCATATAAACCATAATCTCTGTCATATAAACCATACTCTCTGTCATATAAACCATACTCTCTGCCATATAAACCATAATCTCTGCCATATAAACCATACTCTCTGCCATATAAACCATAATCTCTGTCATATAAACCATACTCTCTGTCATATAAACCATACTCTCTGCCATATAAACCATAATCTCTGTCATATAAACCATACACTCTGTCATATAAACCATATTCTCTGCCATATAAACCATACACTCTGTCATATAAACAATACTCTCTGCTATATAAACCATACTCTCTGTCATATAAACCATACTCTCTGCTATATAAACCATACTCTCTGCCATATAAACCATACTCTCTGCTATATAAACCATACTCTCTGCTATATAAACCATACTCTCTGTCATACAAACCATACTCTCTGCTATATAAACCATACTCTCTGCCATATAAACCATACTCTCTGCTATATAAACCATACTCTCTGCCATATAAACCATACTCTCTGCTATATAAACCATACTCTCTGTCATATAAACCATACTCTCTGCTATATAAACCATACTCTCTGCCATATAAACCATACTCTCTGCTATATAAACCATACTCTCTGCCATATAAACCATACTCTCTGCTATATAAACCATACTCTCTGCCATATAAACCATACTCTCTGCTATATAAACCATACTCTCTGCCATATAAACCATACTCTCTGCTATATAAACCATACTCTCTGCTATATAAACCATACTCTCTGTCATATAAACCATACTCTCTGCTATATAAACCATACTCTCTGCCATATAAACCATACTCTCTGCTATATAAACCATACTCTCTGCCATATAAACCATACTCTCTGCCATATAAACCATACACTCTGTCATATAAACCATACTCTCTGCCATATAAACCATACTCTCTGTCATATAAACCATACACTCTGTCATATAAACCATACTCTCTGTCATATAAACCATACTCTCTGCCATATAAACCATACTCTCTGCCATATAAACCATACTCTCTGTCATATAAACCATACACTCTGCCATATAAACCATACTCTCTGCCATATAAACCATACTCTCTGTCATATAAACCATACTCTCTGCCATATAAACCATACTCTCTGCCATATAAACCATAATCTCTGCCATATAAACCATACTCTCTGCCATATAAACCATAATCTCTGTCATATAAACCATAATCTCTGTCATATAAACCATACTCTCTGATATATAAACCATACTCTCTGTCATATAAACCATACTCTCTGCCATATAAACCATACTCTCTGCCATATAAACCATAATCTCTGCCATATAAACCATACTCTCTGTCATATAAACCATAATCTCTGCCATATAAACCATACTCTCTGCCATATAAACCATACTCTCTGCCATATAAACCATACTCTCTGCCATATAAACCATACTCTTTGCCATATAAACCATACTCTCTGCCATATAAACCATACTCTCTGCCATATAAACCATACTCTCTGCCATATAAACCATACTATCTGCCATATAAACCATACTCTCTGCCATATAAACCATACTCTCTGCCATATAAACCATACTCTCTGCCATATAAACCATACTCTCTGCCATATAAACCATACTCTCTGCCATATAAACCATACTCTCTGCCATATAAACCATACTCTCTGCCATATAAACCATACTCTCTGCCATATAAACCATAATCTCTGCCATATAAACCATACTCTCTGTCATATAAACCATAATCTCTGCCATATAAACCATACTCTCTGCCATATAAACCATACTCTCTGCCATATAAACCATACTCTCTGCCATATAAACCATACTCTTTGCCATATAAACCATACTCTCTGCCATATAAACCATACTCTCTGCCATATAAACCATACTCTCTGCCATATAAACCATACTATCTGCCATATAAACCATACTCTCTGCCATATAAACCATACTCTCTGCCATATAAACCATACTCTCTGCCATATAAACCATACTCTCTGCCATATAAACCATACTCTCTGCCATATAAACCATACTCTCTGCCATATAAACCATACTCTCTGCCATATAAACCATACTCTCTGCCATATAAACCAAACTCTCTGTCATATAAACCTGACCAGCCGACTGAACAGTAGACTGAAAAACCTGCCTTGTTGATAGTGTTGTTAAGAAGGCAGAGCAGCGCTTTATTATAGACAGACTTCTCCCCATCCTAGACCTGCCTTGTTGATAGTGCTGTTAAGAAGGCAGAGCAGCGCTTTATTATAGACAGACTTCTCCCCATCCTAGACCTGCCTTGTTGATAGTGCTGTTAAGAAGGCAGAGCAGCGCTTTATTATAGACAGACTTCTCCCCATCCTAGACCTGCCTTGTTGATAGTGCTGTTAAGAAGGCAGAGCAGCGCTTTATTATAGACAGACTTCTCCCCATCCTAGACCTGCCTTGTTGATAGTGCTGTTAAGAAGGCAGAGCAGCGCTTTATTATAGACAGACTTCTCCCCATCCTAGACCTGCCTTGTTGATAGTGCTGTTAAGAAGGCAGAGCAGCGCTTTATTATAGACAGACTTCTCCCCATCCTAGACCTGCCTTGTTGATAGTGCTGTTAAGAAGGCAGAGCAGCGCTTTATTATAGACAGACTTCTCCCCATCCTAGACCTGCCTTGTTGATAGTGCTGTTAAGAAGGCAGAGCAGCGCTTTATTATAGACAGACTTCTCCCCATCCTAGACCTGCCTTGTTGATAGTGCTGTTAAGAAGGCAGAGCAGCGCTTTATTATAGACAGACTTCTCCCCATCCTAGACCTGCCTTGTTGATAGTGCTGTTAAGAAGGCAGAGCAGCGCTTTATTATAGACAGACTTCTCCCCATCCTAGCTACTGTTGTATCAATATGTTTTGACCATGACTATTTACAATCCAGGGTTACTCCAAGCAATTTAGTCTCCTCAACAATTTCTACATTATTCATTACAAGATTTAGTTGAGGTTTAGTAAATGATTTGTCCCAAATAAAATGCTTTTAGTTTTTGAAATATTTAGGAATAACTTATTCCTTGCCACCCATTCTGAAACTAACTGCAGCTTTTGTTAAGTGCTGCTGACATTTCAGTCGCTCTGGTAGCTGACGTGTATAGTGTTGAGTCATCCAAGGAGGCCTACAAACCTGACTCAGTTACACCAGTTCTGTCAAGAGGAATGGGCCAAAACTCACCCAACTTATTGTGGGAAGCTTGTGGAAGGCTACCCGAAACGTTTAACCCAAGTTAAACAATTTAAAGGCAATGCTACCAAATACTAATTGAGTGTATGTAAACTTCTGAACCACTGGGAATGTGATGAAAGATATAAAAGCAGAAATAAATCATTCTCTCTACTATTATTCTGACATTTTCACATTCTTAAAATAAAGTGGTGATCCTAACTGACCAAAGACAATGAATTTTTACTAGGATTAAATGTCAGGAATTATGAAAAACTGAGTTTAAATGTATTTGGCTAAGGTGTATGTAAACTTCCGACTTCAACTGTATGTTTTTCAATCAGCAGACTATGATCGATAATGTCAAAAGCCGCACTGAACTCCAAGCCAATCATAAGTCATTTGTGTAAGTGTCGTGCTTGTTGAATGTCCTTCCCTATAATCATGCTGAATGTCTGTTGTCAATTTGTTTACTGTAAAATAGCATTTTATCTGGTCAAACACCCTTTTTTTACTAAAGTTTACTATGGGTTGGTAACATGCTGATTGGTCGGCTATTTGAGCCAGTTAAGGGGGCTTTACTATTCTTAGGTAGGTGTGACGAGTACTGATATACAAAGAGGCAGGACGCAGACGCAGGAATTAACAGGGTCAAGGTTTACTTAATAATGAGAAAGAGAATAACAAAGAGAGAGTAAACGACACGACGCTTAACAATCACACACACAACATCATCCAGAACAGTCCAGGGCTAAATAGGGGTGGTGATGAGATGATGAGGTGCGCTGGAGGTGATTAGGGTGCGTTGGGTTTCCATTCCGGTGTTGCCGAGGTGGTGCGCTCAGACCGGTGGCTCAGTAGACCGGCGAATCAGAGCGCCGGAGGGAAGCAACGGGAGGAGACGTGACAGTAGGGGAATAACTTTTGCTTCCCTTCAGGCCTGAGGGCACACACTTTCTAGTAGGCTTAAATTGAGGATATGGCAAATAGCAGTGGCAATATCGTCCGCTATTATCCTCAGTAATTTTCCTTCCAAGCTGTCAGACCCCAGTGGCTTGTTATTTTTGATCGACATCAATACTTTTTTCACCTCTTCCACACTGACTTTACAGAATTCAAAATTACAATGCTTGTCTTTCCTAATTTGGTCAGCTATACTTGCATGTCAGCGTTTGTTGCTGGCATGTCATGCCTATGTTTGCTAATCTTGCCAATGAAAAAATCATTAAAGTAGTTGGAAATATCAGTGGCTTTTGTGATGAATGAGCCATCTGATTCAGTGAATGATGGAGCGGAGTTTGCCTTTTTGCCCAAAATGTCATTTAAGGTGCTCCAAAGCTTTTTACTATCATTCCTTATGTCATTTATCTTTGTTTCATAGTGTAGATTCTTCTTCTTTTTATTCAGTTTAGTCACATGATTTCTCAATTTGCAGTACGTTTGCCAATCGGTTTCAATTCCTCATCAATCCACGGGGATTTAACCGTTTTTGCAGTCATTTTCTTAATGGGTGCATGCTTATTAGTAACTGGGATAAGCAATTTCATAAATGTGTCAAGTGCAGCGTCTGATTGTTCGTCATTACACACCACAGACCAACAAATATTCTTCACATCAACAACATAGGAATCAGTACAAAACTTATTGTATGACCTCTTATACACAATATTAGGCCCAGCCTTTGGAAGTTTTCCTAGATATGGCTACTATAAAAAAATATATATATATATTGTGATCCCTACATCCGATGGATTTGGATACTGCTTTCAAACAAATTTCCGCAGCATTAGTAAAGATATGATCAACACATGTTGATGACTTCATTAATGTACTGTTCGTAACTAACCTAACCTGGTAGGTTGATTGATAACCTGAACCAGGTTGCAGACACTAGTTACAGATTGAAGCTTTCTCTAGAGTGGGCAGCCTGATGAAAGCCAGTCGATATTTAAATCACTCAGAATGTATACCTCTCTATTGATGTCATATATATTATCAAGCATGACTGTTAGCGCTTGGTGGTCTATAGCAGCTTCCCACCAGAATGGGCTTTAGGTGAGGCAGGTGAACCTGTAGCCATATTACTTCAACAGTATTTAACATGAGATCCTCTCTAAGCTTTACAGGAATGTGATTCTGAATATAGACCGCAACACCGCCCCCGTTGGCATTTGTCTTTTCTGTAAATGTTATAACCTTGTATTGCTACCGCTGTATCATCAAAGGTATTATCTAAGAGAGTTTGTCAGAATATGAATGTCATCTGTTACTAGCAAATTATTGATTTCATGAACCTTGTTATTTAAGCTACATATGTTAACGTGGGCTATTTTTAACACTTTTCTGGGATGCTTGATTATTTTTCTTGCTTTACTGGGAAGCTTAGCAGAGGTAGACATACTCAGGTTATTTTTATTAGTGCAGGATGAGCTGCACACAGTGGACTTCCTACTAGGGCACACCACCTCAGTGCTAACAGTATTACGCTGGTTCATAGGCATATGATTACTGCATACAATAGCTGTAGGATCAGCAGAGGCATTCCGGGCAGTAAGAGGGACATAAATTAGGTTATTTACATTGTGTCTTCCAACGGCGCTAGGATAACGTACATTTGCTGAATCATTATGACAGCTCAGCGACACAATTTTAGGGATTAAATGAGCTGGACTTGGGTCATTGATAAGTCATTGATCTGAGGCTGGGAGTTGAGCTGGGGCTGGCAGACTGGTCTGGGTTGATCTGAGGCCGGGAGTTGAGCTGGGGCTGGCAGACTGGTCTGGGTTGATCTGAGGCTAAGTAGAGTTGGACAGGGTTCGTGGCGAACAGGCAGATGACTGGGAGGATTAAAGAGGGAGTGTGTGTGTCCACTGGATCCTGTGCTGACAGAGTGGGCTTACCAAGCCTCCCGCCATCCCACGTCTCACACACCGCGACCCATTGATGAACACTGAACAAGCAAAGAGAGAAGAGGGAAGAAGAATGGGATAACTGTGGTTGGGGATGAGCTGAGGGGGAGGGAGAGAGGGGGGGGGGAGAGAGAGGGGGGAGAGAGAGAGGGGGAGAGGGGGAAGAGATAATGAAAGAGAGGGAGAGAGGGAATGCAAAGGGAAAGAGGGAGATGACTGTCTGTCTGTCTGTCTGTCGGTCTGTCCCTAAGCCTATGACTGTCAATGACTGTCTTACTAAATTCAAGACAGAGCCATAGCCATTCTTCCCCATCACCACAATGAGAGTGTTGACCCATAACTCTAAACCCATCTCTCACAGAGCGTGTGTGTGGGTGTTATTCTTAGCTTGTCATGGACGAGGGAAAACACTGACAGGGCCAGCAGACACACTCATTTACGTATATAACTCAACCTTCTCAAATTAAAGAGAAGAGCTCTGATGACAACACTAACACCACCTATCTAAAAGACTCGCCATCCGTCTCCTGGGGGTGAAAGATGAACCAGAAGAAGACACACATTGAGTTCAGAGCACAGTAATTACACAAAGACGACATCACTGAACCTTTCAAAAGCTAAACCAACACAGCTGTGACGTAGTCAACTACTGAGATCAGGTGGATCACACATTATCATATCCTCTGTGAGTGGAAACACTAATTAACTGCACGTTTTCATGACTTTCTGTTTGTCTGTTCTACCTTGAAAGACAGCTAATGCAAATATGATAGTGTAAATATGTCCTGTTCTTTATAATACTGTATGCTATCCACTGTGTATTGCGGTACACGTTGGCTTATCATTTACAGTCA